>NC_063178.1:50116611-50172651 GCF_023159225.1 Perognathus longimembris pacificus | reverse complement strand
ATATCTCATAGACAACTCAATAAAAATAAAGTCCTTCAAGTTTCATAATATATATGCTATGGGTAGATATCAAATAGCTTTCTTAATTTTCAGTGACTCAATACAAAACATTTGTTCCTTCCCCAGGTCACAATATTAAGCCATAGTAAAAAGGAACTCATTCTTTGACGTCTAGTATAAATGATATTCTCCAAAAAAATCCCAGATAAACCCAGGCAGGAAGCAAAATTTCTTCTATACCTTGGTGACTTAACTGTCTCTCTCAGACCTCACCAGAATGTCTTCTTTAACCTGATTGAAAAGACTTAAAATCGGGGGGAGGGGGGTATGAGGGACAAGGTAACAAACAGTACAAGAAATGTATCCAATGCCTAACGTATGAAACTGTAACATCTCTGTACATCAGTTTTATAATAAAAACTTTAAAATAAAAGACTTAAAATCGTGTTCATATAATATCTCATATTCTTTTGCCTAAGACACTTCACCATTTTAACAGAGTAAGTGTGAATTAAGGTACTGTCTGTAATTCTCTTCATCTTTGATTTGATGACACAGTTGGCAATAGTTATAGATACATTTAATTTTCTCTATTTAACTTATGATTCCAATAGGGTTTGAGAGATTGATTTTAACACACTTAGCATTAGGAGAGGAAAAGATTTTCTTCCTATCTGATATGAAAGTCTGAATGCTAAATTCATTAATTCATGTTACAACTTTCATCAATGTGTTCTGTTTGTAATAGGTCACACTGTGTATGTGTGCATGTGTGTGTGTGCATGCGCATGTGTGCACATCTGTGCACATGTCTTGAGGCTTTAACTTGGGGCCTAGATTCTATATTTTAGATTTTGTTCTTGATTGGTACTCAATGACTGCAGCTATTCCTCCACTTCCAGCTTTTTGGGATTTAATTGCAGGTAAGAGTCTCAGGGACTTGCCTGTGTTGGCTGGCTTTGAACCATGATTTTCATATCTTCTTCTTCTGGTGGAGCAAGAATTACAGGGATGAGCCACTGAAACCCTACTATTATCCCTGTTGCTCAGAAAACAATAGTTTAAGAAAAGATCTGGATCAGTCAGCTCTTATTTTGTCTCAGTATTACTATTCTACCTGATCAATTGTTTTACCATGAATATTGCCAGTCACAAAAATGCATCACAAAAGTAACATCCCATCATTCTCATTTTGCCTAGAACAAGTTAAAAACATCAGACTATCAGAAGGATCCACAAACAATAAAATAGGTACATGAATAATTGATTTGGTGCATTTGTACAGAATATATATCATGTCATTATTCTACTAATTATGATGGGTTAGTATTGTGGCTTGGACTCAGGGTCTGGGCACCACTGCCTCTAAGGTTTTGATATTAAGGCTAGCTATATACAAGTTGAACCATTTTGATATAATGGTTAATTGGAGATAAGAAAGTCATAAATTTTCCTGTTGGCTTTGAACCATGATCCTCAAATCTCAGCCTCCTGAGTAGCTAGGATTACAGAAGGGAAACACCAGTACTGAGCCTCTTCTAGGGTCTTTTAAAGATCATCATTTCCTGTTTGATTTTCTAGAACATTCACTTTTATTTGCTAAGAACACACTAATGTTTTAATGAACTGCTTAGCACTTTTGATAAATCATGCATCCAAATAATAGATCCGTTTTTTCTATTTGTTCATTGTCTTATTTCAGTAGAGGTCATCACGTTATTCAAATAAAATAAATACCTGGATGTTGATCTGCCAACGTCTTCAAGCATTATAGAAAGTTGTTTGCTAGGAACCTGGCATTGGATAGACTGTGCACTAAGTTTCTTTGAATCTCCAAACAAAGAAAGGAAATAATCCACTCCTTCTCCAGTCACAAGTGTTTCAGGAACTAACGATTTCCCCATTATTAATTAAACAGAGAAGCAAATGATAGACACATAAATAAATTAACCTGAAAGAACCCAAGGATATCGTTCTGCCAGGCTTTTATGATATTTCTTTTTGGTATTATGGTCATTGGTCATCATCAAGCCCAATTAGAAGTAAAAGCTTTAAAGGAATATCTATAAACCACTCTTGAATATTTTCATTAATCCCCTTAATTCATACAGATTAATTCAGATCTCCAGGATTTCAATTCTATCATCAGCATAATGACTATATAGTGATTGCTTATTTGTGTTGGATAAAGCTGAGTATGCAAATAATCAGTTTATCAAAGGACTTGAGTAGGGAAAATATTTGCATTTGCAAAATTTGGATATGAGTTATAAAAACATTGTCTCATTCTCTTTTGTATTTTCTGCACTTGTTAGGTATTACCCAAAAATTAAATATTCAATTGATTCCTGTGTACTTTAGATACTTTGATTAGATAGTATTTAGATAGATATTTTGAATAGCCTGCTATTCCTTCCCTTAGTTAAAGACTTTAAATATTCACCCATTGCTCAAGCCTCACTGGCTTTTGGAAGTTAGGGTGGAGATATGGTTGTCAAAGTGCTTTCTGCCTAGGTTGGCTTCAAGCCACAATTCTCAGATATTAGCCTACTTAGTAGCTTCAATTATAGAGTAGAACCACTCGTCAGTAACTAGTAATTGTATTTTTCAAACTTGAGGGTTTGTTATTTCAGAAGATCAGTACTGACTGCAGAAGTTTCTTCAGTAAATTTAAATTAGTCATTCTAGCAAGAAAAGAGAGAATAAACCTGCATTTTGAGCAGAACAAAAGCATAGTGCATTGTGATAGTCGAGGTGGTGTTTTAGAAATTACATTAACTGTAACACATAGACATTCAGAATATAAACGTCTATAACATGAAAAAGAAATGGAAGTATAAGATGGATAAGGCAGGATTTCTGCCAATAGTTTTGAAACACAGTAGTCAATTGCTACTTGAAATAAAGAATCAAACTCTAGACTCTTCCAGACTCTTAGTGGTAGAGTGCTTGCCTAGAATGCATAAAGCCCTGGGTTCAATTCGTCAGCACCACATAAGCAGAAAAAGTCTGTAAAAATCTAAACAAAGAATTCAAAGAGAAAAACCAGGAAATGGAAAGACCTTCCATGTTCTTGGAGGGGTAGAATCAATATTGTGAAAGTGGCCATAGTGCAAAAAATGATATGCAAATTCAATTCAATCCCCATAAAATCCTTCCCATGTTCTTCACTGAAAAAGGAGAAAAGCCTGAAAAACCACATGGAACAACGAAAGAGATAAAATAGGCAAAGTAATTTGAGGCAAAAGAAACAATTACAGATAGTATCACAATAACAAATTTCAAGCTCTACTATAGAGCCATAGTAACAAGATACAAAAACATAACTGCCCAACAATAAATGAATTATACCTATATTCAAAAGATTGTTATACAACCAAAAGAAAGGAAAAAATAATGTCATTCATAAGACAATGGATGGAACTAGAACAATTCATGTTGAGCGAGATAAGCCAAGATCAGAGAGAAAATTGGCACGTATTGTATCTGATATGCAGAAGTTATATTTAAAATGCAGTGGGATATGACAAAGTATACAGGATTTTAGACACCCATATGCACAAAGACCAAAAGAGGATAGTCTTAGGAGATAATCATCAGGCTGTAACATTCAAGAACCTCTTCATATTTCTATAAAATAATATACAGAATGAAATGAAATCCACAGTTAAGGAAACAAGGGACATTTTCTTAATTTGTCTTTGTGTTTTCAGAAGACACTCTATCCTTTTCCTCATATATGGTGTGTACCGGTGCACATCTGAGGAAAGCTGATATGAGGGTACAGAATCAGTGGAAAACAGGTGGAAAAAGTGCAGCATAGACAAGTCGCTGCACTGGAAATTGATGAAGGTGTGCCAGTCAAATTGTGTGCAGCGATGGGAAGGGGGAATAGGAGCACATGAGGGAACAGATGATACTAAGTCAAAGGAAGGGAAATGTACTTATTATCTGACCCGTGTAAAGGTAAACCTACTGAATATCACCTCTAAAACAGCAACAAAGTAATTTAAAAAGAAATACATGCTTCACAAATCAACTAAGATTTTTTTTAACATATTTACCCATATCCTTCTCTTCTCTGGAACAGGTTATGTCAGTAGATTTAGATGTCTTTGGCCCCTCTGATAATATACTCATCCCACTTCTCTCAGGGAAAGAGGATAGGTAGAACCCTTGAATCTGATCAGGGAATATTGACCCTGATAAGAGCAGTTTGATACCATCTGAACCTGACAACTCCAGAACAAAATATAATGAAGATGACTGCCTTGAGAGGAAAGTCGTATGTTGATCTTCTGTCCTATGGACCAAAAATGATGGACATAGAATCGGAAAGTCAAATTAGAGAGGAACACAACAGGTACATTTATGTTGTTTCTGATGGTTCTCCTTTCTCCAGGTGTTGCAAATCAAACATGGTTACATCTAGTTGTGAATATGTATTTGTTTATATTACATAAAAACAAAAAAAATTTACTTCCAGTGGTTCCTATCTATAATCCTAGATACTCAGGAAGTTGACATCTGAGGATGTCAGTTCAAAGCAGATTCAAACAAAAATTGGTTTGAACTCAAAGCATGAACACTGTTCAGGGGATTTTTGCTCAAGTGTTCTATCAGTTGAACTACAGTGTTTTTGTGCGTTTTGATTTGTTTTTGTGCTAAACTGAAGGGCACCATGGGTTTTCCTTCCTGGGGAAAAGTTCTAACTCCTGAAGACACTTTAAGTCTATAAGTTATATTCTTGGAGGTGGTGGGAAGATGACAATAGAGGCACATGGTCAAAATATGAGATTCTTCTCTTTGTTCAACCTGAACCAGGATCAGGTCCTGTGAGATCTTGATCAAACTATCAAGAAGTACAAAAATGATTTTTATCTTTGACACTCTTTAAAACTGAGTTGCATTTGGCATTGAAGAGTGTATCTTTTTTCAATATGCTCATTCTCTTAATTTTTGCTTTATGTGCAACTAGTGAGGCTTGAACTAAAGGCCAGGGTACAGTCCTTTATCTGTCTGTACTTAAGGCTGGCAGAACAGGAGGTGCTTGTATTTGTGTAGTTTTAAAAGAAATGCTGTATCTGAATTCACAATAACCAAGTTGTGAAAAGAGCCCAAATGCTCCACAACAGAAATCTGCATCAAGGTACATATTCACAATGGAATTTTACATATTCATTAGAGAGAATAATAGAGTAATTGGAGGAAAATTGATGGACCTAAATTTTTTTCATGTAAAGTGAGGCAAGCAAGGCTGAGGAAGAAATATTACACATTTGCTCTCAAAAGTGGAAGTCAGATCTAGAATCCAATGAAATAAGTTAGCAAATACAGAGTTTTGATGCATTTACACACAAACTGACTAGAGGTGTTATACTTGTGGGATGAAACCAAAGGCATATCTCATCTGAAAATCTGAAGTTCAGTTAAACATAATGGATATCAGGAAATGGAAACATGTTGAGGGGCCAAAGGGGGGCACAGATATGTAGAGTACAAGGGTGAGCAGTTCATTGTATTCAATGTACACTATGTAACTTGTAGCTAGGGATCGGAGGGGAAAACGTGGATGAATAAAGGAAGGGTGACATTTTTCCAAGAAGCAATGTATTCCCAACACACTTCTGGAATTGTAAACTCTTTCTACAATTACTTAGCAGTTCTAGTTTTTAAAAAGGGAACTATCTAATGGGAAAAGCTTGAGCATTTTAATAACAGGGACATGTAATGCGGAGACCTTTATCTTCCATCACTCTACTTAATAGATTATTGTTGGAAAATGAGTTTTACTTTTGAATGCTATGCCTTCCCTTTGTCATAAGAGTATATAAACCCCTTTCGATATTTTTGCCTTTGTAATTGATAGACACTAACTCAGAATTAAGATCAGTTATTCAGTTCTAAGTTCTTTCAAGGTTGCTTTCAAAGAAACTGCTTTGATAATACAACTATTCTCTCTCATTTTAAAATAAGTAATGTTTTAGTGTTATTAGAGCATATGAGGCATATATGCCCAATGGAACACAAATACTACATTCAGTATACTCAGTAGTAAATTCATTTTTTGGTACCAGTAAAAGTGCTTGTAATTAAGATCCAAGTATTGTCCCTTAACATTTTTTGGTTAATCCTTCTGGTGCTCTACCACTTGAGCCACCGCTCCACTTCTGGATTTTTGGTGGTTCAAGACTTTTGTGGACTTTCCTTACCCAATATCTTAAACTTTTGTCTTTAGATCTCCCCTTCCTGGGTAGCTAGGATTATAAATGCAAATTATGAGCACCTGGCTTGCAGACTTCATTCCTAAGAAGCTATAAGAGAGCCAAAGCTAGTAAATAGAATGATTTACATTAGGAATATAAATAAGTTATCATTTCATGCACCATATTCATCAGCATTTCCAAAATCACATTTTAATGATTATGGGTTTTGTCTCCAGATTAGTCAAGTAGTGTAAAGTAAGTACATGCCCCTGGCCTTCATCCTTAAAATGTGGTATGGTGGTGATGGGTCTAGATGAATTTTTCCCTTGACAAATGTCTGATTCCTTATAAACAGAGGATATATATCTGTTTTCAAGTCTACATTTCACTATTTTAGAAAGTTGTGGGTTCTGTTCGATCAGAGGACAGTTATGAATAAAATAAGTAAAGCACCGCACCATTATCCCTCCAAATTCAGACTACCATTTCCATTGATGCCATTCTTACAGTTCTTGTTCTTCTCCTTTATCTTCCTGAATGTTTGCTTCATTTTCTAATGTTCCCAGAGGTTTGTCCATGTCTTTCATCTTGGCAAGAGTAGAAGGTTTCTTTCTGATCACTTTCTGTAAAGAGATTATAATGTTGGGTCATGACTACATTATAGTTTCAGGTAGAATAATTTTATTAAAATAGTCTCACTGTTTACTTCACCTATCTTCAATCTACTATGATTTTTTATCATACAGTTATCAGGAAAAGAGGAATAAGGACTGACATAGAAGATATTTATATTATTTGAGCTGAGAACACTGTAGTGAATGTATAGAGTGGTTGCTGAAAGCAGCTAAGAGAAGGCAGTAACCATTATGACATCAGCATCCACCCTTTCCCATGACCGCCTCTTAGAACCCTCTGAGGTAACGTCTCCAGAGTTACAAAGTCCTTGTCTCAGAACAGTTTTGATGTGAGTCCTGCCCCTGCTTTGACATTTACAAACCTCAAGGTAGGACAGATGGAAGGAGAGTTGCATAGTCTTCTATTGATGAGTAGATCTCAAATCAGAAGTGGGTAAGTACAAAATGAATATTGCTGGGCTCATCCTCAATACACCATGGACCGGAATCGAGCTGGACCAACCTAACATGATTACCCAGTCTCCATTCCAACTCCATCTACAATGAGAATATGTGAGTATTCCTTCTGTCTTCCTGCCTGAAATTGGAGAAATGTGTTTTATCTGGAGAAAACATTTCTATTTCAGCTTGCAGAGGGCTTTGAACCCCAGGGCCAGAGTAAATTTACAATGCCTTATAAATAGGTCATTGTAGCATATAATTAAGAAAACAATAGTAAAGCTATAGCTTTCCCAAGGATTGGAATTACCAATATAATGAAATAGCTATTTTAAATAAAGAAAACCATATGAAATTGTGTAAAAATGCAAGTTAATGAAAAAAAAATTAAGCAGAAAAATGTAATTTCTAGAAAGAACTGTGTAAACTTTCTAGTATATGAAATGTAGGTATTATAAAATGAGCCTAAATTTAAAAGCACATAAAATAAATATGTCAAGGATATCACTGAGAAAACAACTAAAAATACAAAGGTTGGACATAGTAATACATACTTTTATTCCCAGATACTCACTAACCTGAAGTAGGACCTGAAATCTGCCTGCACAAGAGAGCTATATTTAATCTGAAAATAAAACTAAATGCAAAAGTGGTAAGCATATAGCTTGAGGGATTGAGCAATTACTAGAGATCATGAGGCTCTAAGCTCAGTGCCACCAAAAATCAGAAGAAAATAATAGACTCCAGAAAATGATCAAATACTTGTGCAATTTTTGTATTGGGGAAGACCAGATGGAGAAAATACCGTATTTGAAAAGATTGTATCTATAAACTTGAGTATTCCAAAGCGTGCAAAAGATATAAATCACATATTCAAGAATCTCAGTGAGTGTAAATAGAATAAATGTGATGAAAACATATCCTAAGAAACTAGAGCTGAGAGTAAAAATTTAACACAATCTTCAAACTTATGAAATAAATTACATAAAAATGCAAAACTCCGATTCTAGTAGGGGTGGAAAACTTCTATCTGATGGGGTTCATGATAATTTTATCCATCCATAATGGAAATCAGTCTGTAAGTTCCTCATAAACTATAAAAACATTTATGATATGAATCAGTGCCACTACCTTGTGAGATTAAGGTCCACTGCATGCATACGTGTAATGTGTCTAAATAAACCCTTTGGAAAGCTATCATGTGCTACTAAGAACTTAAAAAATAAGTGACAAAATCCTGTATAATATAATGAGTATGCATGTATAATGGATGAGTGCAACATCATTAGGAAGCTTTTTTTTCCCTTCTGCTATTTTAAAGTATATATGCTGTTTAGTCCTTCATTTATTCTGTAATGCGTAATTTCAGATACCCAGTGCATGATGTTTGGTATAATGAACATCCAACACTGGAGCATTATACAGAACACTTTCACTGCTCTGAATTAGCTCTCTTCTCCAGGGCCTTTCGGGTCTGTGCATGGAATTTTGATCTAGTATATTTTGACAAGCAAAAAGCATAGCGTTGATTTAGGTGTCGATTGAGCCTTGTGATAGAGAAGTGTTCTCTCCATTACCACATGTTCTCAGACCAGCGCATCATGTGGAAACAATCTTGATCTATGTTACCATGTTGAGTGTTGAGTAAAAATGAACATTTTGAAGCTGAAAGTTAAGAATGCAAAGGTGCAAATCAACTTCTGCATTGACCTTGACTTATTATCATTACTTTGTTGCACAATAGTGAAGGGATTCATTTTTAGAGGCCTCTGCACTTGAAACCTGCTTGGATCAACCAGTGATGTTCTGTAGCTGTTATGTGCATTGGGTGTGTGAAGAGATTTTCTGGGTGTGATGTATTAATAAATGGCTGACATCTCACTAGCATACATTGTTTTCTTGGCATTACTCTGTGGCCCTTGACATGGCATCCTCTGAAGCAATCCAATTTCATCATCTCGAGTGGCTTTCAGGCAATAGTTTCTTTTTTTTTTTTGCCAGTCCTGGGCTTGGACTCAGGGCCTAAGCACTGTCCCTGGCTTCTTTTTGCTCAAGGCTAGCACTCTGCCACTTGAGCCACAGCGCCACTTCTGGCCGTTTTCTATATATGTGGTACTGGGGAATCAAACTCAGGGCTTCATATATGCAAGGCAAGCACCCTTGCCACTAGGCCATATTCCCAGCCCCAGGCAATAGTTTCTTAACACAGATATTGGACAAAATATATCCAAGTAACTTCATCCCTGGGGCCTCACTATCTGTCATCTTGGGGAGAATCATGGCACCTGAGATGAAGAAGGAGAATGTGCAAACATGTTTTCCAATCCATGTTTTTCTCCTGGATTCAAAACCTGAGACGAATAATCCCAGTGAAGAGTGTTACACATTGTTCTTAAGTACTCACAAAAAGCTTCAATGAAAGAACGTGGCCTATAGTGTACATCTGTGAATAAAAAGACACACATACAAAGAATATATACACCTAACCCTATGGGCATAACTTCCAGCCAGAATTTCAGCTTAGCAAATGTTTCAGGGATGTGCCCTTAACTTTCACACTCCTTCTCTAGTTTCCTCTACCTGCAGGTCCTTGGCTGGCACTAGCTGCATCTCCACAATGAAGCACTGAGCACACATGGATGGGGATGAGATAATGGCTGGGATTTTCTGTCTCTACACTTTGGGAACCGATCGAAGTAACAGCGATGCTTCTAGGCAACAAGAGAATGAGCCATAAGTGACTCAGTATTTTATGTCCATGAACTGTTTTTGTTCTCAGGATGGACAAAAGCTGCGGGAACTTGGGTGCACACTTCAATATTCTCTGTCTTCTGTATACAGACTGCCCATCCCTAATGCACCTGAAACAGCTCCGTTTCATGATTTTATTTTGCATCTACTGTTGACTAATTTTCTGCCTGCTCATAGGAGAGGACTTTTGTTTCCTTCCATGTAGCTTCTTCGTTCCAGAGATGAAATATGTTCACTCTATTCCAGAATACCTGCATCTTCTCAATCCCAGCTGTCACTACAGAGTATAAAGTGATTTCAAACACCTGAGTCAGTAGCATGAGTTTTTTACTAAATGGCTGCATGCATATTTCTTTCCCCACAAGCTAGTGCTCTGAGAAGTTTTCTTTGGTAACACTTAAATTTGAGGGCACTGATTAAACATTCTTATTGTAGGCTGGTGGCTCATGTTCATAATCCTAACTACTTGAGAATGATATCTGAGGATAGAGATTTCAAGCCAGCCTGGGCATGAACATCTATAAGACTTTTATCTCCAATTATCCAGCCAAAAGCTGGAAGTGGAGCTGTGGCTCAAGTTGGCAGAGTGCTGGACTTAAGCAAAAAAAGCTAAAGGACAGTATCCATGCTCTGATCTCTCTCTCTCTCTTTCTCGTTCTCTCTCCCTCTCTGTCTGCTAATATAGACACATTGAGTATTATAGTTTCAGCCAATGGATATTTTTGTTACCTACAGATATGAAGAGAACTACAGTATGATTAGTAAAATTTTGTGCATGCTACAAACTACAGATAGTAATATTTATCCCCAAAGTCTTTCTTATAGATAAGTGGGCCACTGCAATTAGAAATCAGAAGGTGAGCCATTTGATACAACTCTACATCCACTGATGTTATGACAAGGTTTCTTAATTTTTATACAGTACTTAGTGAAGTTTCTGGTTTTGTTTCTGAGATTTGGAGCTGTCCTTGTAGTCATGGCCAAGGTAACACTGGTGGAGTCACTTAGTTCACAGATAGGAGATGTCTGTGATGTTTGTATGTTTGGTTCTCCACAGTTTGAGTGCAGAAGGCTGGGACACAATTGAATTCTGAAGCCTTCCTAATATGGGATTGTGTTTGTTACCCAGATTTCCACTCTCAGAACAACTGAGAAATAGCTAGGTTGTTAAGGCGTGTTTGTAGCTCCTAAATCCTAGAGAAAAAATGAATTCTCCAATCCATGTGTTTCCAACCAGGTGCTTGGGTGGTCTCTCTGCCATATTCCAAAAATAGTGCACTTCTTACTGGAAGAGGTTGCCAGCCAGATGGTGTTCTCTAAGAGGGATATTTTCTTATTGGGGTACTCATGGCTCCCAGTGTTGCTTCAGAATTTCCCATCCTGTGGTGAATTTTCTCTGCATCTTGTGTTTGAGTCATCTAGCTGATACTATGTGGCTATAGGGCATCCCAGATAACTAACAAATCTTCAGTTTAAGAGCATCTTTGAGAAGCAAAGTGTCATTTGAGGAAATTTCTATAATAAGGTCTTCTCACAGACCCATAACAGGTAACAGTTCTTTCTGCAGTATCAATCAGAACAAGAGCTTAAATATTGGGTAAGGAAATCATATCCTTGTCTATGTAGCAAAATCAAAAGCATACTTCAGAAGTTAAGGATAAAGAATAAAAGGAAAAAGACATTCTCAGACAAGCATAGTAAAGAGATAGGTCTCCACCAAGCTTATTCTAAAATAAACACTAAAGTAAGACTTTTTGTCCAAAAGATTATTATAAGAAGGTATAATACTTACAAATAAGAGTAACTTAGCAAGCTGAGACTGTTGCAATATTGTAAAAGTGGTAGCAAAATCATATACATAATTCTTATAAACGGAAAATTATTAATATAAGGATGTCTAGTAATTGCTATAGAACAACGTAAAATTGGAAATACAATATGACAAATGATAGGAGAAATGCAATGCCATTGCTGTTTCACTTGTGTTTTAATATTTTTGTTAAAATTTTAAATGAAAAGGTTTAATCAAAAATTAAATGAAAAGAGTTCATTATAACATTTCCATACATTTACTTAGAACTTATTTCAGAGCCCTCTATTAATTATATGTGCATTTTCTCTTTTTCGTTCATCCTCATCGTCACAAATAGTTGTCATCATTCCAAAATAGATCATTGTAACCTATTTTAAGCCTCTCAATTGCCAGATAACCTGCCATAGGCAAATGAAATTTTAACCCACAAGTCAAAACACAAGTATAAATTCAGTTACCACTGAAATCTCTAAGAAGAGAGATAATGGGAGAAGCTTCAATAAAACTGGAGAACAAGTAACAAAATGGCAGTAATTAGTAATTAAGCTGTCAGCAATCACAAAACGGAAATGCAGGAAATTCTACAAATAAGAGCTGGAATCGCTGAATTAATAAAACACTCAAGGCCAAATGATAGGTTGATTCTGATCCGCTCAATTCACCACCAACAGCATTCATTGACTGTAAGAAAGGAGTAGAAGAGAGGAATTCACCCAGAAGATGGCAGAGTGAGATCAAGGAACAACCTACACTCTCTCTGACCAAGCAGAGATTTAGGGTCCTAGCAGGTAATTCATGTGTACAGAGTCCCACCAACTAAGCTATAATTAAACATAGAGATATACTAAGTAAGAAGATTATAAACCGATTGCTGAGCACAGTGGAATTACAAAACCCAAATCTCTAAAACCTCACTATAATAAACCTGACAGATCCTCTGGGTCAGCAGCTACTATTGTAAGGTAGACTTTTCACAACAGCACTTGGAAAAGAGTCCAAATGATAAAGGCAAAGACACTCTTGCAATATGTATCAAATAGGCTGCTAGAATTTCTTGAAGTTCCCTATAGCCATTTTTCCTTTTTCTTTTCTTTTTATATAGCCATTTTTTAGTGAGACCCTCTGCTACAGAACAAATAGCTCTCTGTAATCTATTTTAAGTCTCTGAATTGACTCTTTCTCTGACATGCTCCCTTGCTAGAGACATCCTGCAGCAGCACCTATGTCAAAGCATTGGTGATTTGCACTGTGGTGGGTACCAACATTCCTTTGTTGTCGTCATCCCAGCATCTTCCACATCATCTCCTCTAAAGGCAGATCCAAAGCCTTCAAAACCTGCAGCTCCGGGCTGGGGATATAGCCTAGTGGCAAGAGTGCCTGCCTCGGATACACGAGGCCCTAGGTTCGATTCCCCAGCACCACATATACAGAAAACGGCCAGAAGCGGCGCTGTGGCTCAAGTGGCAGAGTGCTAGCCTTGAGCGGGAAGAAGCCAGGGACAGTGCTCAGGCCCTGAGTCCAAGGCCCAGGACTGGCAAAAAAAAAAAAAAAAAAAACCTGCAGCTCCCATGTGGTTGCTGGCTCCCTGTTCTTTGGAACAGGATCATTTGTGTATTCAATACTTCTCCTGGGTCAATAAATTAGAGAAAAAAGTCTCTACTTGCTTTCTACCACTGTAATTCCCATGATGAACCTTTTTAATCTACATTTTCAGGAACAAAGATGTCAATACGGTGTTGAGGAAACATTGATTTGTAAAGAATTTTTATCAGGAAATATCTCCCTGTGTCTGTGGTTACAGAGATAGAGTTTATCTTTTGTTATAGTTGAATTGGACATACTATTGTTTCTTATTATGCTGATGATGACTTGAATATCCCATAAGATATTTTAATCAGTACTATGCTTTATTTCACCCATCATACATATATGTGTGTGCACATATATATTTCCCTTTTCATTTTAATAATAAATGTAAGAATTTTTTTCTTTTTTCTTTTTATTTTACATTTTATTGTGAAGTAAAATGATCTTTGCTGTCTATAATCAAATACCTTCTGGATTAAATTGTTTCTTACATAGGCTTGTTCTTTTCTTCTCATTTCTTATTTCCATTTGGAAAATCATACGCAATTTATCTCTACTCTTGGCTTTTCACCATCCATTGAAAAAGAATTGACCACGATTAACAGCACACGTATGTGTGAATGTAGCTTAGCTATATATTTCTCCACATTTTCACTAAACGTTCGCAATATATCACTCGAGCCACAGAGCTCCACTTCTCACATTTTGTTTCTTAATTAGACAAAGAGTATGCAATGAATTCCCTACTTGAGCAAGCTTTAAACTGTGATTCTGGGATCCCAGTTTCCTGAGTAGCTATGCTTAAAGATGTAAGTCACCTACAATGGGGTAACATTAGCTTTGTAATGAAATATCCAAGATTAAGTTATAGTAGTTTTATTTCTTGTCCTCTGAAATGCTTTATTTTATCTCACTAAATATGAAATGTGCAAAAATGTTCTCTTGTTAAGCATCAATTGTACTTTGTCTAGATAATATGCAAATATCTCTTTGGTTGGGGAGTCAGAGAGGAGAGAAAGTGGGAGAAAAATGAGGGAAGAGAAAAAAATGTTCAATGAGAAATGTACTCATGGGGCTGGGAATGTAGCTTAGTGGTAGAGTGCTTTCCTAGCATCTATGAAATCCTGGGCTAGATTGCTCAGTAACACATAAACAGAAAAGGCCAGAATCCGTGCTGTGGCTCAAGTGGTAGAATGCTAGCCTTGAGCTAAAGAACGACAAAAAAGAGATAAGTTTACATTGAAAATATGCTCACTGAAGCCAAGAATAGCTCAATGCTATTCTTTTCAAAGCACAGAGACATGGGATTTCTGGTCAACTGATTGTCTTGCAGAGGGATTTTCCTAAGGGAGCTTTAACATCTGTGTTACACAAGCTGTAGATTAAAGAGTTCATCATAGGAACCACAATGGTGTAAATCACAGAGGATATTGTCCCCTCATCCAGAGAACCAGGAGTGAAAGGTATGAGATACATAAATGCACAGGATCTGAAAAACAGAAATACAGCAGTTAGGTGGCCTGCCAAGCCAGCCGGCAGCGAAGAGGAAATCCTGATTGAGGGAGCGAGGATTAAAGAAAAAGAAAGTTCGATAAGAGAAAAAAGACAAGAGACAAAAGATGGGGTTCAGGAGGTCTGCATCTCGAGATTGTAACTCAAGACTGCAGCCAAGTTTATTCTTAACTTCCCGCTTATATGCAGTTTTGGAACCAGGTAATAGCATAGGGTTGTTAAAATTCAAGAACACAAAGAGGCTTTGATGTTTGCAACATTTGATTACAGTAAACACAGGATGAGGATGATTAACATAGGAATGTACTCCAGAGGACATAGCAAGGTGGACATAGCAAAGGACATAGCAAAGCAATTCCGGTTGGTGGCTGTGAACAAATGTCCTTGCATCTAGTATATCCTTGTGATAACAACACAGCCAGAGGTCAGAATGAATTTAGCTGCAAGTTTGGCTCCTGACAAGGTGGGAGCTGCAGGTAGTAAAGGCTTTGAATCTACCCTCAGTAGATTTTATCTTGAGGATGCTGAAAACAATGAACACCTAAGAGATAAAGATGATAGTACTGAACAAAATGATGTCTTTGGTCCCTCCAATGAGAACCTCTATCTTGGTTGCATAGCTGCTGATGCAGGAGAGCTTGAGCATTGCCATAACATCACAGAAAAAGGGATTGATGGCATAGCATCACAGAAGGTCAGACTTAAGACAAATCCTTATTCAAGCAGGGAATCAGTGAACCCCAGGAAGTATGAAGAAAATACAAGGTAGGAACACACTTTAGGGGACATGGCAGTGTTGTAGAGAAGTAAATGGCAGATGGCCACACAGCAGTCATAAGCCATTGCTGTCAGCATGTAGCATTCAGTAAGGACAAAGAAACCAAAAAAGTAGAGCTGGGCCATACATCCTGCATAAGAGATGGCATTCTTTTTCAGAACAAAGTTCATCAACATTTTGGGGATAATCGCAGTAGAATAGCAAAGGTCTACAAGATACAAATTAAAGAGGAAAAAGTTCATGGGTGTGTGAAGATGTGAGTTCAATGTAATTAAAATGATCAAAAGCGTATTTCTCAAGGCAGTGACTAAATATATTACTAGGAACAGGATGAATAGGGGTATCTGCAAATCAGACTGATCTATTAAACACACCAGAATAAATTCAGTCACAAGGGCTTAATTTACAAGACCCATTCTCCTAGATCATTCTTCTGTGAGAGAATCTGTGGACACATAAACAAGTGAAATAAGAAGACATTTAGAGGTTCTTAGAAAATAGTCACCCACAAATACTACATCCATTCTGTGAATATATGGAACTCAATCACCCAGTGCATAAATCATGTCTTTAATTCTGTTTCCTAGGGTAATATCAAGCAACATAGTGTTTTCCTTATTATACGCTTAAACATAATATAGTTTATACTATCACCCACAGTCTACAAAGCAAATCTCGGTGTTTTCATATGGTAGACGAGAGAATGGAGCTGGGGGAGCTGATATTTTCTCTTATCTCCTCATTGCTTCAACCCTCTCTTCAGTAGTCAAAGTAGAGACAGAAATCACAGCAACCATTTACTAAACACTCAGACTGACCATAATCTAGTGGTGGTGTATGTATAAAAGTTGCTTCTATGTGATTCTTAGAAGGCTACACACAATTATTTAATGCAACTAATAAACAACTGTTAACCATAATGACCAATACCACATTTTGTAATTGGAAATTGCGGAGGGTTCATTTTAAGTTTATCTTCTCACTATATGTGTGCTCACATATTAAAAACACAGGAATAGTCCTACAAGTGATGGACATATTCATTAGGTATTGTATTAGATCATTTTGAACTATTATTTTAGGAAAAATGACAAGTTGTATGACATGTATATTATCTCTAATGTTAATAATATCTCAAGTTGGTAAATAGACAGATTACTTCCTAACATAAATAAAATTTTAAAACTTACCCTCTTTGGAAGAGAAAACTTTTTTCCTTCTTATAATGGTGATTTATCACTGTGGTCCTGGCTTCTAGGGCACAACCTGAAACTCAGGGTTTCTTCTTCAGATTTGAAGATGAGGCTGCCTGAACGTAAGTATTCATTTATCTGCGCTACTGGACAGAATTTCTCATGAAAATGTGCAAGTGTCTAACAGACGTGGGAAACAAACAACTTTGCAATAAAAAATATTTGTGACCTAGGGGACACTAGAATGTTCACATGAGCTTAAAGACTTAGTGAAATTTAGAAGATAACTCAATCCCATCTCAGTGAAAAAACTAGATTTACTAAGACCGTAAAGCTATTGCATTTACTCGGTAACATATAATGTGTCTTTTGTGCATAGGGAATCATTATTATGCAGAACTATTACATTCTCTTTAGGGATTGTACATCCTTTGTACTGGATCAGTTATTGCATCTCCCTATCATTTTGGTCTCTTAAGGGACATTTACTTATTTTTAGCTCTTTTACTCTTTGTTTCCCTATCATTAATAGCAATGGTGACAACCAGATTCCATGACTTATATTTTAAACATTTTCAACTTCACATAATTTTTAACCTGAGACATGCCTGAAATCAACTTTATTGGTTTGTATCACTTCTAAAACTTTATATAACACTAAATGCATCCTGAATATTTTATCAAATCTGTAAATGTTATAAGAGTAAAGCGAGAAAATTTCCAAGTCTTATTAAGAAAGAATGAGGGTTATGGACGTAGGGGATCTATTCTGTGTTTGAATATTTTCCTGCATTTCCTGACTCCAATGCTTTGGATATACAATGTAGAATCTCTGTGTCTCCTTATTTTTGTAAATAGGGGTGGTCAAAATAATATTTCATTCTTCAACTCGAACGTTGTTAAATAAAAAATTAAGAACTATGCTGCAAATAGTGTCCAGTATATGGGAAATAGGCTAATGTGAGTGAGGTACTCCATGTGGAATAGAATATGGAGGTTTTAGAACCATTAATACACTTTTTTAGTCTAAAACAAGAAGGTAAAATACAATAGGAATGTTTAAGTTAGTGCTCCAAGACACAAAATAAACAAATCTAGTAGGGTGTGAAATATGTTTACTGAGGGGCTGGGAGTATGGTCTAGTGATAAAGTGCTTGCCTCATGTACATGAAGCCCTGGGTTCAATTCCTCAGCATGATATATATACAAAAAGCCAGAAGTGGTGCCATGGCTCTAGTGGTAGAGTGATAGTCTTGAGAACAAAAAGAAGCCAAGGACAGTGCTCAGGCCCTGAGTTCAAGCCCCAGGATTGGCAAAAAAAAAAGTGTATTGAGAGAAAAATTATTTAATGCAACAACTAAACCTCTACATGAGTTTCAGAGATTTTCCAACCAATATCCTTGAATATTTGGACTTATAAAGGTATAAAGAAACTAGTATATCTCAAGGTCCTAGGGTTATATCTCAAAATTCGAGGAATTCATGCTAAGCATAATAAGCAAGACAATTGAAACTAAGTAATGCTGCTCTATCTCTATGCTAGTAATAAGCACTGAGTAGTATACTGGGTGCCATGGTTAGTGGGAATAAAAAGCTAGGTGCTGTATTCCAAAAGATAAAAAGATGTAATTGTGAAAAATGCTTAATATTAGTATTTATTTTGTTAACAATAGTCAAAACTACTTCAATAGTTGATTTGAATTTGCCAGTAGGACACATTTTAAAAATAATCCTATACATACAGGCATATCAAAAAAACACATAGAAAATATGTTTGTAGAGTTGATTGAAATGTTAATTAGCTTAATTGTTGGTTCATTTCAGACTGTATGATCCACATTACTAACTCAAACACTATGTTTTATCCTCATATATATGATTTTTCTATCAAAGCTATATTAAATGTGCTGTTATGTTAAAAGCAAGACATTAATCTTGGCTTTGAAATTGACTCTCCTTTAAAGAAAATAAAAATCTAGGTGCTTCTTTGTGATGGAGATTTATTCCTGTGTCTGCAAGATAAATTAATGCTAGCATCAAGACTTCAATCCTTCTGGTTTCAAAATGGAGCAGCCTAACCCTAATGTTGCACACTCCCTGGAAGTTATTTTTGAGCTATTGACTATGGTTTGAAGTTATAACTCCTTATTCTGTAAAGTAGCAATGGAAGATAAACAGTCTTTATTTTTGTTGCAATTGCCACCTGATGAGACACCTCAACATCTTATGCCTTTAATTATACAAACCTTTGTGGGGCACACCTGGAAGTCAACTAGCTGGCCCCGCCAGTTTCTCAGTCTTGGGGCCACGTGTGGCTAAGATGGCAGCACCTAACAACAACGCGCAGCTGCTACAAGTGTCTTTGGCTATAACCCAGAGGCGGTTCTGTGGGCTGTGATGCCCCGGCTCTTATGCCCTTAATGGACAGCTCATCCCTCCCCTTCCTGCTGATTTTAGACCTGATTGTCTCCTGTGCCTTATATTAGTGGCATGTACTTCCTCAATAAACGAGATCTTGCTCTGACTGGATTGTCCTCTAGTGAGGGAGGGCTGGGTGTGGGCGGTCTGCCGACCCTTTCCTTTCTTGGCTTGTCTGGTCGTGGCGTGCCTTCCTGGTCTCTCCTGCGGGCTGGAGGAGAGTGGCGGGGGGGGGGGGGGCAACCCTGACACACCTGCCTGCTGCAAGGAGAGAACAAGCATGTTTGGTTTCATCCACCCTGCTCCCCCAGTATGTGTGTGTGTGTGTGTGTCCATCCGTGTCTCTGTGTGTGTCTGTGTGTGTGTCTTTGTGTGTTAGTGGGGGGGGTTCTTCCTGACCCTCTATTTCTCAAAGATTGAAGCTATTGTGATCTTCTGCTAGGACTATCCTAATTAGTACCAATGAGGGAACCATAGATTCTGTGTTTCTTTGGATCTGGCATCACTTCACTTACTATCTTTTCCAAGTCTTTCCATTTCCTCAGGAATGGGGAATTGCGGAGGAGGGAAGGTAGGAGAAAAATGAGGGAGGAGGTAACCAGTTTGACAAGAAATGTACTCAATACCTTACATATTTAACTATAACCCCTCTGTACATTACCTTGACAATATTTTTTAAAGAAAGTTCAAAAAATAGAATACTAGGACAAATATACCAAAATTTTCTGCTCTTTAACTATTAGCAGAGAATGACACTGTTCAGGATCAATATTTTCTCCTGCTCAGAGTTTTCCTCAAGGCAGCTTTAATGTCAGTCATCCTCAAGTTGTAGATTAAAGGGTTTGTCCAAGGGAAATGTGTTGATATAAAAAGACATCATTCATTGATATAGCAGAGGTGGTTTTGAGGCTTTGGGACCTGCCCTCAGAAAAGCTGATATGGAAGATGCTGAAGAGGATGAAACCTTAGTAAATAAGGATTGTGACGCTGAGTACAAGGAGACTGATGCCAACCATAATGAAAACCTCCAGTTAATTGACACATATACCACAAAGGAGAGCTCCAATGAAGGGAGGGTGTCACACAAGTAGTGGTTGATGGTGTTTGCCTCACAGAAGGTCATGTTTAGTAGGGGCCATAGCACTAGAAAATTCCATGAAGAAGGAACCAAGTCTAAGGTAGCAACATAGTTTGGGGGACATGGCACTGTTATACAGAAATAGATTACAGATGTCCATATAGTAATCAGAGGCCATTGCTGTCAGCATATAATACTCACACATAATAAAAATAATAAGACAGAAAAGTAAAGCTGTCTCATGTACACTCTGTAGGAGATGGTATTCTATTCTAGAATAGATATTCTATTCCCTGCTAGGCCTTCAACGTAAGCTCATGAAGATAAGTTTGGTCTTCAAAGACCCCATCATTGAGAAAGGAAGGAAATTTAGTGTTCATGTCAGAACTGCTGTGATCTCCTGCTAAGTAAAAAGTAGATCACTGATTTCACTTTCCATGTGGGGTTGGAAAATTAGATTGTAATGTGTATGGGAAGCAGTGTGCCACCTCTTACATATCTCCACTGAGACCACTTGCTATGACCAAATTGACAATAGAATTTATTTCTGATGACACAGGAGAGAAGGATGGGAGTACACTATAGGAAATAAACTGTATTCACTTAGTCTTCCATAAATTTATTCCATAAATAAAGCATACACTAATGTGTATGCTTCAGACTTTTTTCTAGTTAGAGGAGAAAGAAAAAGAAATGCTTGGTTTGATGAAAACAGTAAGGAGACTAGTCACTACTGTGGTCCACTAAGCTCTGCCCCTGAAGATTTTTCCATAAAAAATATATTCAGGTTTGTTTCCAAGCAAGGACCCACTAATAAGGATGATTAAACTTGCTCTGTCATAATTACAGACAAACTTTTACTAAAATGTTACCTGTATGATTACCAGAAACCATAATGACATTATATTTTCATTTTTATAAATCACAGCACAGGCATCTTACATTCATGCCCAGGAGACAATAAATCCCTATTCGGAAGTTCACAGCTATTATCCTAGAGTAGGAGGTAAATACAGAAACCAAAAGGAGCTCTTTGGGAGCCTTTCTAATTAGAACTAAAAGAATTAGAAGTCTTAAACAAATTACATGTGAAGGATGATTTTGTAACTCTGGCAACAAGTCTGGAAGTATTATTATTCTCCTGTTGGCCAATGTATTATTCAAAGTTTGATTTCTATTTCCTGGTTATTCTCAGGCACCTTAATTGTGAGAGTTATATTATGACATTTTTGCCAATCAACGGGGAAGATTCTGTAACTGGATGTGGTCAGCACTAACAACTCCAAAGCCAGTTCGTCCTACAGAACAAAGGCAGGTGAGATTCATAAGAGAGATGAGTACTGATTTCCTTGAGTACTAGACAGGTCAGTTAATATCATCTCCATTACTTTTGGTCACTGTGGACCATGAAATGAATGAAAAATGAGAATTAGTCTATGGAATAATAATAATCAATAGTATGGAACTCTGCTGCCTCACAGTGTGTCCTCTTAAACTCAGTGCATGCCCTCATCTTTCGTTGGGTAGCAAGACCAAGAAGAATAGCTCCAAGTGACATGAAGGAAATGAGAGTGTCAGTGGAGGCAAAATTTGTTCTTTTCTTTACATGATCTATGTAGAGAGAATTTGCATGTCATAAAATTACAGAAACATCAGTACAAATATCACCTGTACTGAAGTCATGTGTTCCTTTCACGTCTCCATGTAAGATGTTTGAAAGAACATTCACCAACTTTGCTTCATTTTCCATCTAGCAAGAAAAACACATAGAAAACTGTGTAAAAACATTGATGTTTATGATTAATTATAAACATTAAGCTACCACATCTCTCCTCTATACCTGTTATCATTTAGACAGACATCACTGATTTGAGGAAATCCTTTCTAGGAAGAATGTCTGTATGATTTGCTGTTCTACAGCAATTTCCTGTTTTATTCTGATCATCAGAAGGCAATAGAGTAGTGAAAACATGAATAAGGATCAGAATTGAAGACATTTTGAGAGACACATCTCCACAGACTCAGTACATCAGTAGGGAGTGTTTTACTTTAGCCACAGCACTTCCTAAATCTCTAGGCAGGACAAGAATAAAGGTTTTTCACAGTCAGCTTATGTAAAAATAGAAAACGATAGAGTCATTGGAATGTAGATAAGTAGGATAAGACTCATCATTCAGACATCATAAACAAAAAGGGAAATACTGGAATTGTACCAGTCGTCTATTATTGAAAGATTGAAGGCAGGGATTTGGTAAACCTCTTAATACATTACTCTGTCATTTCAGATTTACAATGATGAGACTACTGGGTTGAAATTGACTCCTTGACTGAGTTTATTCTAGCTGGATTAACAGATCAACCAGAACTCTAACTACCCCTCTTTTACATATTTCTAATAATCTATATTGTCACCATAGTGGGTAATCTAGGCTTGAGCACTATTATTGTTCTAAATTCTCACCTCCACACTCCCATGTACTATTTCATCTTCAACCTCTCCTTTACTGATCTCTATTACTCTTCTGTTTTCACTCCCAAAATGTTGATGAAATTCGTTTTAAAGAAGAATGTCATTTCCTACATTGGGTGCAAATTTCAGCTCTTTTTCTTTCTCTTTTTTGTAACACCTAAATGCTACATGTTGACCTCGATGTCCGATGATCGGTATGTGGCCATATGTAATCCATTATTGTATAAGATAACCGTGTCCCAACAAGTCTTTTCTGGGCTGTCTTTTCCTGCCTACATAATGGACTTTGCTGGAGCCATGGCCAACACGGGCTGCATGCTTAGACTGACCTTTTGCAATGTTAAGGTCATCAACCACTACTAGTGCTTTCTTTTTTTTTTTTGATGATTCCATAGAATGCAGTTTATTAAAGTATATATATATATGTTTTTTTATTATCAAACTGAATTACAGAGAGGTTACAGTTTCATACAGTTTCTTGTACTGTTTCTTATTTCATGCCTCATTACCCCCTCCCCCCTTCCATTTCCCCCCCCCCATGAGTTGTTCAGTTCATTCACACCAAACAGTTTCGCAAGTATTGCTTTAGTAGTTGCTTGTCTTTTTTTTACCCTGTGTCTCTCGATTTTGGTATTCCCTTCCAATTTCCTAGTTCTAATACCAGTATACCCGGTGTCCAATATACCCAGATAAGATGCAGAGAAAGTGTAGGTACAACCACAGGAAGGTGATACAGGAAGATCATCAGTAATAGAGACTACAGTTACATATGGCACGTTGAAAGTAGTTACAACTGTGATAAAACAATCGTTTCCATATCATGGAGTTCATTTCACTTAGCATTATCTTATGTGTTAGTAAGGGTATAGCTATTGGGCTCCTGTGATCTTCTGCTGTGACTTGCCTAAACCTGTGCTACTTATTCCCTATAAGGGAGACCATAGAGTCCATGTATCTTTGGGTCTGGATCACTTCACTGAGTATAACTTTTTCCAAGTCGTTCCATTTCCTTACAAATGGAGCAATGTCATTCTTTCTGATAGAGGCATAAAATTCCATTTTGGATGTGTACCACATTTTCCTGATCCATTCTTCTACTGAGGGGCATCTGGGTTGGTTCCAGATTCTAGCTATGACAAATTGTTCTGCGATGAACATTCTTGTGCTGGTGGCTTTAGTGTGATTATGTTTGTGGTCTTTTGGATAGATCCCCAAAAGTGTGGCTGCTGGGTTATAGGGGAGTTCTATGTTTAGCCTTCTGAGGAATCTCCATACCGCTTGCCAGAGTGGCTGAACCAGTTTACATTCCAACCAACAATGAAGTAGGGTTTGCTTTTGGCCACCTCACCTCCAACAGTTGCTATTGTTAGTTTTCTTGATATAGGTCATTCTTACTGGGGTGAGATGGAATCTCAATGTTGTTTTGATTTGCATTTCTTTTATGGCCAGTGATGTAGAGCACTTTTTCATATGTCCCTTGGCCATTCTCATTTCCTCATCAGAGAAGTCTCTTTTTAAGTCTCTAGCCCACTTGATGAGGGGGCTATTGGTTCTTTGTGGTTTTGTTTTGGAGGAAGGTAATTTTTTTAGTTCTGCATATATTTTAGATATGAGGCCTTTGTCTTCTCCCAATCTGTGGGCTTTCTGTTTATCTTGCAAGCTATGTCCTTTGCCCTGTAGAAGCTCTGCAGTTTGATGCAGTCCCATTTGTGTAACCTTTCTTTAATTTGTAGCATTTCTGGGTCTTTGTTAAGACAGTGCCAAGCTTCAGGGTGTAGACCAGAGTGGTAATGAATGCCTTCCTGTGTTGAGGCACTATTGGGGCGTAATCCCATGGGCCTTTGCATTCACATGTGTCCTCTCATTGCTTTCCTCCAAGAGTTCTTTGCTTCCCTGGTCGCTCAAGCAGAATGGTACAGTGAATGTGAGACCTATGAGGACAGCAGGGGGAGACATAAGAGCCAATGGGCTGGCCAATACGCAGGGCTGTGCTTCTAAGCTACGCCCAACACAAGAAAATCACCCTTGACTTGAGCAAGTAGTATCCAGTCCCCGGAAATCCCTTAGCACCTTCCAAGCCACTGTGTACTGGGGGTGCTCGCGTGTGCGTGTGTGTGTCCGTGCTTGCCTGTAAGAGTGCATGTGTGTTCCTGACACTGTACATGGGTGTGCTTCCTATGCGGAAATCTACATATCTGTAAATAGGCATGTGGATGTGGATCCAGGAGGTCCTGTCACAGTGGGTTCTGAGTGAGCATTTGGAGGCTGTGGCGAGGTAGAGAGAAAGACAGAGATAGAGAGTGGGCTTGCATGTGAGGAATTCTCAGTCCATATGCGGTTGCACGAGTGTGTCAGATATGAGGTTGGACAGATGGAGTTCAAAGTGTGTGTACGTATATGTGCTTGCTTGAAATTCCCGGACACCAATCATTTGGCAAAGGATGTCCATTAGTGCTGTCTGCTGCACCAAGGTCTCCAGACTTGACTCCGGGGAAGCTGAGCAGCCACTGCAGTTGGCGGTCTGCATGACAGTGATGATGACGCCTATGAATAGCCTTGCTCGGTGCAAGGGTGCCTTGGCCAAGTCAGGGAAGAGTCAGATGTCCCTTTTCCTGGTGTATGAGCAGAGCATCCTACAGGAGCCTTCATCCTAGGCTTGTGAGCCAACGGCACCCGCACTGCCAGCTCCTGCCTATAGCCAGTATAATTCTTGGCTGCATGGTATCAGGAAGGTGCATACAGTGATCTGGGCCAGAGAGTCCCAGACAGGAGGGCAGACAAGAGGTTAGCAGACACCTGTGCAGGGAGGAGATGCCCAAATCCCCTGACCTGCTAACCTTGTATCTCCATTATGCTGTCATTAAGACAGATGACTTTGATGGTGAGAGAGGTGGCAGATCCAGACAATGGCCACTTCCATGACTGGCAAGGCAGAGGCGGTGGGGGAGCTGTCCAACACGGGATCAGCCAGTATGTGGGAGGATGTAGCAGGAGGGGAGGTAGAAAGTGTATTTGCCTAGGAGCCTGGCCCAAGCTGGTCCCAGAGGGATTTCCAGAGGCGCGATTTGAGGCTCCGGAGGTCCTGTGCTTCCCCGATGGCCTGTGAGAACTATTGAGCACTGAGAGCCAACCCCAAAGGGACTTCCCGTCCCTTTCGCTAAGGCAACTCCACTTGCAAACGGGCACGCATCAGCAGATGTCGCCTAAATCCTGGCCAGTTCACAGAGGGCCAAACCATATGGGCAATGCCCAGAGGCTTCCCAGCATTCCTGGCATGCATGCACAGTCAGGAAGGCAACAGGAGGCTCTGCCAGCCTGTGAGCACCGACTTCTAACCGCTAAGGGGTGTCACTCGCTCTCCCCCTAAAGCTGATCCTGTTGGAATGCAAATTCCAGCATGCCTCAGCACACTGGGAAGGCATGGAAAACTAAAACATCGGGCCACCTCCTGGAGGCCTTGCTGCACAGCAGCCATGCATGCTCAATCCTGCAAGCTCAGAAGCACACCCGGCTGCTACCTAGAAAGCCACAAAAGGTCTTCTGGTCGTCTGGTTCAAGTGAGCAGAGGCTGTTTCCAGACTAATTGGATGTCAGACACAGGAGCAGGAGCTAGAAGGCAGAAAAGGAAGGCCGCAACCCTCCCACCTTACACCCACCTCTTGTGCACAGAAAAGGAGCAGAGGGACTTGGAGACAGAGCAGGGAGACAACATCTTAGATGAATGAAGATTGGTGTGCATGAGAGACTGAGAGAGCCCAGGAGTGCAGAGGGTGAGAGAAGAGGGAGA
Organism: Perognathus longimembris pacificus; assembly: GCF_023159225.1. Lineage (NCBI taxonomy): Eukaryota > Metazoa > Chordata > Mammalia > Rodentia > Heteromyidae > Perognathus > Perognathus longimembris. The sequence continues at coordinate 50,145,985 of NC_063178.1, read as the reverse complement.
TTTGGAGAAGATAAGAAGGGCTAGGCCAGGGTGAGGGAGTTGTGATTTCCCCAGAGGAAGTGAAGAGGTGCGTTAGGAGCAGTGCAGCCTGTGAACCTCAAGAGAAGGAGGGGGAAATTGGGAAGCAGAGGTAAAGGCAAAGAGACAGAGCCACAGCTGCACGTGTGAGTTGAAGGGAGTCCAGAGGCAGGAAGGCTAGTGCTAGGAGTGGAACCAGCAGCAAGGCAGGGACAAGGTGGGCTAGAAGAGAGAATCTCAGGGAGTTAATGGAGAAAGAGGTATGTGTGCATGGGAATAGCCTCAGGAACTTGGCCGCAAATGGGGGATTGTGGCTAGGAAGGCCAGGTTGCAGGCATTGGGACGGGCGTCCCCCCACCCCCGGACCAACGAGAAGGAAGAAGAGACAAGGTATTCTGGGGCACAGGCCTGCACCACTCTCTGCTCACAGTGCCTTGATTCAGGGTGTAGACCACAGCGGTAACAAATGCCTTCCTGCTTGGGACACTACTAGGGCATAATCCCGAGGTCATTTTGCATTCACCTGTCTCCTTGATTGCTTTCCCCCAAGAGTTCTTTGCTACGCAGTCGATCAAGTGGCAAGTTACAGGAAATGGGAGACTGGTGAGGACAGCAGGGGGAGACACAAGTGCCAATAGGCCGGTCAATATGCAAGCATGTGCTCCTTGGCCATGCCCACCGCAAGAACAGCATCCTTGACTTGAGCAAGTAGGAGCCAGTCCCAGGAAAATCCTTAGCACCTTCCAAGCCACTATGTACTGGGTGCGCTCACGTGTGGGTGTGTGTGCCCATTCTTGCCTGCATGAGTGCAAGTGTGTTCCTGACACTAAGCATGGGTGTGCTTCCTAAGCAGAATTCTGCATATGTGTAAATAGGCATGTGGATGTGGATCTAAGAGGACCTGTCACAGTGTGTTCTGAGTGAGCATTTGGAGGCAGTGGCAAGGGAGAGAGAAAGACAGAGATAGAGAGTGGACTTGCAAGAGAGGAATTCTCTGTTCATGTGCGGTTGCATGAGTGTGTCAGATATGAGGTTGCACAGATGGAGTTCAAAGTGTGTGCATGTATACTTGCTTGCTTGAAATTCCCGGAAACCAATCTTTCTAGGCGCCATCTGCTTACGTGAGCCAGTGGTCCAAGTGGAGTTGCCATAGCAAAAGGGAGGCGTCATTCCCCCTCCCCCTAAAGATGATCTGGTTGGAATGCAAATGCAAGCATGCCGCAGCACACTGGGAAGGCATTGAAAACCAAAACATCCCGCACCCTCCTGGAGTCTTTACTGCACAGCAAGCCACCTATGCCCAGTCCTGCAAGCTCAGAAACACACTGGGCTGCTACCTAGCACACCACGAAAGGTCTTCAGGCAGTCTGGGTCAAGTGATCAGAGGCTGTTTCCAGAATAACCGGATGTCAGACACAGGAGCAGGAGTCTGAAGGCAGAAAAGAAGGCTGCTACCCTCCCACTTTAGACACCCACCTCCTGTGAGCAGAAGAGGAGCAGAGGGACTTGGAGACAGAGCAGACACACATCATCTTAGTTGAATGGGGATCAGAGTGCATGAGAGACTGAGAGATCCCAGGAGTGCAGAAGGTGAGAATCAAGGAGCGATTCTAACAGTCATCTGGAAAAATCTACATCTTTAGATCAGACTCTTATCATATGCAGCTAATTTCTGCAGGAAAGTGCTTTGTATCTGCTAACTGGATATTGTAAGAAATTTTTAATCAGACTGGCCTGCTGCTAAATTCAAAGCATGTATGACAGGCTCGAGAGTCACTTCCAGGCAATGCCTGGGGTGGGAGGTGTGTCCAAGAGTATTAAATGTGTCCAAATGGATTAGGGTGTGATCTCAGAAGAGAGGAAGGTAACTGCCATCAGGAGTGCCAGGTACCAAGGTAAATGGACAGAGATTTAAACTGCTGGGGGCATCTTCATGGAGCCCTCCTTGGGGTGAATCTTACAGATGCCACTGGCCAACCTTAGGCACTTGGAGGAACTGGAAACGGGAGAAATCTACTCTAGAATAGTTGGCTCATGATATAGAATATAGATATAGAATATCGATATGGAATATAAAATATAGATATAGAATAGGTGGCTTATGATAGTTGACTGTGGTCTGGCTTCTTAGGAGTAGCCTGAGTGTGGAGTCGCAGTAAATGGCCTTGATGTAGTTGAGATAAACCGGAAAATGTAGACAGTTTAAAACTCTAGCAGCAAAGAAGCCCCAGGAAATGTAAAGAGGAAGGTTAGTATAGAAAGCCTTGGAGAAAGGAATAGAGAAAGGGTTTCTTCTGGATAAGAAAGGGATTTAAAAAGTAAATTGTCACAGAATGTTCCAGTAAGTCACTGATAGTGTGAGGAAGTAAAAGATGGTGTGAGTGGGGATATGTTACATTTTATAAGACACAGATTATAAAACTATATAAGGAGAGACTTTAGTGAGAAAACAAAAATGTTTCCTTTAGATTAAAAGGTTTTCGCATGTTGAAAGTGAGAAAGACAATCCCTAAAGTGAGTATGTAACAAATGGTAAAGTTGGTATGTAATCAAATTGGCTATATAAATAGGGTCAGAATTGGGGCTTCGGTGTAAAACTATGTTTGTCTGTCTCATTTGTTATGAGTTTTTATGGTACTTCGGGCACAATACCAGTCTATCCCTACCAATTCTCAGAATCAGACTAAGCAAGGAGAACCACGATTGGTTCTCGAGTTACCTATCAGAAGGAGGGAAATGAAGTGCCAGACTTTGAAGTCAGGCCCCACTTTACCACGTGAACCCCACTTTACCACAGGAACCTGAGATAAGCAGGCCCTGTGAACAAACCCAGGACAAGCTTATTAGGGCCCAGCAGGTCAAGCACTCTGACCGCCTGGGAATGCTTAACTCTAACCGCCTCTAGAATGCCTCGAACCCTGAGCCAATCAGATTTATACACGTAATCTTGCTTGCTTAAACACCTGATTGCTGTAACTTGGTCTTTTGCATTTATAAGCTCTGTGTAATCACAGCTGGGGGCTGCCTCCTAACCTCTGCTGTGTCGGTGGGTAGGACAAGGCCTGGGCAGCGATCCCGCTTGAATAAAGTCTTGCCTTGCTATTGTATTTCAGAATGTCTGAGTCTCAGTGGTCTTCTTGGTGGTGGTCTCGCGACTTTGCACAACACACAGACCTCTTTTTGGGATATAACATGGTAGTCTTTTAGCACTCTGATTTGTAAAAGCATTTTCCTCTCTCGATGGGGAAACTGACAATGTAATGATGACTAAACTACCTTTGCAGGCCTTAGATCTCAATAAGGACAAGCTCTCAGATCCATGAACTTTCTTTTCTGAACAACTGTATCAGCTTAAAATTCTCACTGCCAGTCAGGAATATGAGTAGATGCAGGGGGTTGGGATTTTAAACTATCCCCCATTTAACAAACTTAGCTTGACTACCCACTACCACAGATGACTGGAAGTTCCTGTCCAGTTACAAAGTAGATAGACTTGGGCAATAAAAGGCATGCTTATGAACTATTCTTCTAGGACATCTCGGCTCTTATTAACTTTTGAAATTGCAAACACGAGTAACTCTAGGATCTGACACCATTTCTGCCACCCAAGCAGTGGATTATTGCCACTGGATGCTTCATCACTTTTGTCCCAGGAGTGACTTTTTCATGCTGGTATAAATGCACCTTTGGCATTTTTCTTGGCCCATCACTGGACTTGTACTCAGGGCTTGATTGCTGTCTCTCAGTTCTCCAGCTCAAGACTAGCAGCCTACCACTTTGAGCCTCAAAGTGACTCACACCTCTTTTCCTAGCACTCTGCTGGCCAACTAGACACTCACAGGGACATTTCTCTGCCCTGGCTGGCTTTGAACTGCAGATTTCAGATCAAGGAATCTTACAAAAGGCCACTTTACTCCAATTAAAGCAACAAGGTGATCCACACAGAAGTAGTTTTTAAGCATGCTCTTACCTGGAAATTATTAAGGGCCAATGTTACATACATCTTGACAAACTTGTAGGAATCACCTGTTCTTCTCTGTGGGCCTGCTGGAAACTGTTCAGCAATCATTTAGGACAATTTTACTTCCAAATTTTTTATCTAGAAATGCAGTCTTGATTTTCAAAGCCTATTACTAACCTCTGCTTTAACACTAACACTTTAGCTTTTATCTGCATTGGAAAAACTCTGAAGCTTACAGGCATTCTGAAACCAGGTAACGCCCTTTGCCTCCTGTTTTAAAAGAGCCTTTTTTCCTTCAGTACCAGTTACTGCATGAATACCTTTGAACTCAAATGACAATTTTTCCTTAATGTAAGAATTACAATTATTATTATATCACAGTATACACAAACAAAATTCAGTACCTGAATCATTAAACTGATATCCAAAACAATTGTAACAAAAATACTTTTAAAAGTGTTCACTCTTCAGAATTACAAATGCAAGAAATCCAGTCTCGGCGTCTTTGCTTTTTCAATACATCCAAATTGCAAAAATAGCACATCAATCAAATCACATCAGGTAAATAAACTTTTTAACCATTTTAAAAAATTTTTCCAATTCTTAGTACCTTTCAAGGGGCAGTTTTAGAAACTCCAGTCAAATCATTCATTTTTACCACCAGGTTTCCAATATTCATTCACCTGAAAATGAAAGACACAAAAAAGGAAGGCCTCCATTGGCCTGTCCTACAGAACGGCCTATCTCCATCCTACTCCTCAGAGCTTGATGAACTGTCTTGGTGCCGGAGTATCCTGTTCTACCATGATGGAAGCCCCCTTTTGGCTGCCCCACCACGTGGATTCCCTCCAGGACCTGTGTCACCACGTGGACTGGTTAAGCTGTACCTTTGCCAGAACACCCCTCACCCCTGTGGATAGGCCTGTCCTAGGTTTTTCCTGTCCTTTCCTATTGGACTCTAACTGAGAAACCCAAGCAGTTTTTTTTTTTATTAAGTGACAAACCTTTACATCCAAATTTCTGACACTCAGCCCTGATTATTTTTTTTAATTAAAGAAACATTTTTTAACTATAGTTCCTCAGCTGCACCTTTGCCCTATCAACACTCACTCCCGTGGGTAGAGACAGAGGCCTGTCTTAGGATTTTCCTGTCCTTTCCTATTGGTCTCTGACTGAGAAACCCAAGCAGTTTTTTTTTAAAGTACAGAAACATTTTTTAACTATAGTTCCTCTTTAAAACAATGCAATAATCCTTTAGAGCATTTGGTAATGCCCAAACTTGATGACCATTTGAAATTAACTTAAACTCACTCAATTTTACATCATACTAACAGTCCTGAACATGTTCACACTCACACATGCACACACACACACATATTCAAAAGATCTTAAAGCACGCAAAATAAACATCGGCCATACATTTTTCCATTGACAAGAGGTATTTTTACCAATCTTACTTCTGCAGCACCCAAATTTTTTTTCTCAAATTTTTATTATCAAACTGACGTACAGAGAGGTCAGTATCATACGTTGGGCATTGGATACATTTCTTGTACTGTTTGTTGCCTTGTCCCTCAAATTTTAAGACAAAACTTTTAACAAATGATTTTAGCATTCTCCAGCCTCAATTTCCAGGGGTGGATAGTTTTAGCAAAATATTTTAGCACACCAAATAATTTTCTGCTAAAGAAGGCTGGGTGGGGGTCCCCCAGAGTTCTTTTTGCGGACACTCATACTCTGTGAGCTGTCACCTGTACATCTTTCCAATGAGATAAACATAAATCCAGGGGGTTAGAGGAATTTTGTCCCATTTTGTTCGTCACAGTCAGGAGATACAGAAAACAGGGAAGAACAGTCCAGACCAGTCCTGTAACATTACAGGCAATTTTTCCTTTTCTGCAACGCAATCTTTCTTAGTACCTGATTGCATTTACTTTTACTTTCTTTCCTAATTCACCAACGGACCTAGTCACCTCAGTATTCAATCTTGTCCTAGGCCCTTCTGCTTTCAATTTCACTTTCTCTTTTACATCAAAGTCCAACTCAGAGCATTTGACATAGACCAGATGAGCATACAAAAGTGGCAGGAGTAAAAGCAGTTTGACAAATCTGGAGAAGCAACACTGCTAAGAAAAGGAAGGGAGGAGAATTCCGCTGGGGACCTAAAGAGAAATAGAAGTTGGAGTCACTCCTGGAAGTCTTCTGTTTGCCACGTTCTCAGTTCAGGCCCGATCCTTAGGAGGAATTTCTCATGCCAGTGTGGAGGAGGTTAGACACACTTACACACAGACCACATACAAAACACTTAACATAAGCCCATATCACAGCACGGTAGCAAATTGTTCAAAACACAGGTAACAGGCTATGCACGGAACAGACTAAGCACAGATTTCTCCAAAAAATGGCTGTCTCCAAAAATGCCTGTGCTGAGGAACAATTTACTGAAGTCGCAGCGCATGTTAAATTGTTCAAAACGAGGTAACCGACTACGCTCAGAGGAACAAACTACACATGGATCCAAAAAATGTTTGTCTCCAAAATGTCTGTACCAAGGAACAATTTACCCACATGGGGGTCTGGGGTTCTCTCCCACAGATCCCATTAGCAGCCCTATAGAGCGTCCACCAAGGCTCTTTTGCCAGCCTCACACACACACATGCTGCAGGGCCACAGCACACATACACGTCGGCAATGCCTCACTCAACTTACCGGCCAGATTGTCATGAACCCTTGGTCGGGTATCTGGGTGGGCTTAAGGGGGTATCCAGTACAAGCCCCCACTGCAATGCTCAACTGTGGATCCCCCAAAAGACCACCAGAGACCAAGACCAATGCAAGCAGCAAAAAGGGTGTTTATTTCTGGCTAGCTCAGTCCTCCACACACTCAGTAAACTGATGACGTTAAGAGGCCCTGAGCCTAGGGCTTCCAGCTGTTTTATACATTCTTTGGGGAAGGCAGGGACTTACCATACATCATAGCATCTTTTAATTAGATACTGGAAACCACACCTGGGTGGGAGAGTTCTGGAATAACTCCAAAACTTGTTTTTCTTCTCTGCCAGTCAATCTTATGGGTGTTTATGGTTTCTCTGTGAACTCCCTGTTACAGGGCATTTTATGGTCTTTAATGGGAAGCAAGGGGTGTGGGGTAGGGCTTACAGTAAGGTCAGTCAGGTACAAAATGGGGTCTTAGTACAATGTGAAGTTACTCTGGTCCTTCACTGTTCCTCTACAGCCTTTCTATAGAGCTGTGCACTCATCTCCAGCCTATTTGTGTACTATGCAAATCTGTGCAATAAATATCTGTTCCTGGTTATCATGGCACTTTTGGATTTCCTGATAAAAAAAAAGGGTTGTTCACCCTTATTAAGCTGGGCCAAATTTTAAGGTGCAGCAAATTTTGGAATATCATGCTAAAAAGGAAGAATCATGATGAAACCCTGATTCAAGTTGAAAGAGTTGGAAAAAGGAGTCACAGAAAGGAAAAAATTGTCAAAGTGAAGCATCTAGAAAACAAAACCAAGCCAGATGCAGGGGTTCTTGGTGCAGATTTGAGAGAAGGATTATGGGTACTAAGCAGGTCCTAACACACTGCAGGACAAATTTCCCCACAACACCCAACACTACCTTCAGCTTCATTTTTATCCCCAGGACCAGAGATAAAGGAGGATGAAATGATCTCAGGATGGTCCCCAACAGAACACTAAATGCCAGAATTTCCCACTTGAGTCCTACTGACCTGAGAAAGGAATATCTCCTCCTTTGCATTTTCTATGTGTATCAAGAGTAGTCCAGTTGACTTAACATATGGCTTTTTTGGTGCTCCAAATCTGTGTTGCTGAGGAGGGATAAGGTACAGAGGGCTGCGGACAGAGAGTTCTGGCTCAGGGCTTTGCCACATGAATCAGGCTCATAAGGAAGGCAATCTCAAATCACCCAGCTGACCAGAGACAGGCAAAGGTGGTGGTCCTGGGAGGGAGGTGGATCTTACCATACTACATTAAAAAATGCTGGGCACGAGTGTTGCTGTTTTCAAGCTGCTGCCGCTGCTTCTGTTACTAAAGGGAAAACTGTGGGGGTAAGGATAGTGTGCGAAAAATGTGAAAAGAAATTTGGTACTGTCATCACTCCTGATACATGGAAGGATGGTGCAAGGAATACCACAGAAAGTGGTGGAAGAAAACTGAATGAAAATAAAGCTTTGACTTCAAAGAAAGCAAGATTTGATCCATATGGAAAGAACAAATTCTCCACTTGCAGAATTTGTAAAAGTTCTGTAAACCAACCAGGTTCTCATTATTTCCAGGGCTGTGCCTACAAAAAGGCATCTGTGCAATGTGTGGCAAAAAGGTTTTGGATACCAAAAACTACAAGCAAACCTCTGTCTAATTTATTTATGGATATTGCAAGGTGAGGTGGAGATTATTGATGTTTTATTCTGAACTTGTCATTTAGACAAAATTCTTCTCTAACTCTCTTAGTTCTTAGAATCCACAGTCTTAATCATAATTTCACTGGATACTTAAATATTGAAAGCCATTATTGCAAAATAATTCTTAAGTAATTACTCCAGACACCGATCAAAGACTAGTTGAATTTCTGATTGCTTTTCGTTTGTTCTTGAAGCCAAACTGCCAGTTCCTTTCATGCATTAATAAGAACATAAAGAACATTGATTTGGCCAATGAATGTACTAGATTTCAGTAAGACATATATTATGCCTGTTACCTTTAATTCAAATTGTTATGAAAACCAGAGAAAAGTGTCCATCCATGTTCATGTGTAATGAAAATGAATCCACTCTCTGGGAAAACTCCTTAAAGCAGAAAGCTCTTTTTTTTTTCTTTTTAACCATTTCTTTCCCACACTCCCCTAGCCCCATTAAATAAAAAAACAAACCAAAAAAAAAATGCTGGGCATGAGTAGCTCACAGTTGACTTCCTAGCAACTCAGGAATCTAACATCGAATATCAAGTTCAAAGCTAGCCCAGGCAGAAATGTTCTACTCAGAAAAAGCTGGAAGTGGTGCTGCTGAGAGACCTAGGACTGAACAAGGGAAGCTCAGGAACATCACTCAGGACCAGGGTGCCAGCCTCAGAACTGGAAGACACACACACACACACACACACACACACACACACACACACACACACACACACACCCCTAGAGAAAGGCTGCAATTTACCATGTCACCTTGTGAGTGCAAGGCATCTTGATCCATGTCACCACTTCAATCTTTCTCCCCCATCTCTCCCAACCCACGTTCTCATGTGTGCTAGTTTCATTTCCGCATTTAAGCATCAAATATTAGGAATTCATTTGCCCACCCTCCTTCTGTCCATTCATTTACCCTGATTGCCCTTGACCTCCTTCCTCTCCCCCACACCACAAGTCCTGGTATTCTGTGTGTGAGTGTGTGACTGTCCTGGGTCTTGAACACAAGGCCTGTGCATTATTATTAAGCAATTATGCTTAAGGCTAGTATTCTACAACTTGAGACACAGCTCCGCTTCCAGCTTTTGTGTGCAGGATTATTGATCATGGAGTAACAGAGCTTTTTCCTGCTGGGGCTGGCTTTGAACTGTGGTCCTCAAATCGCAGTCGGCTTTCTGAGCTGCAAGGATTTGAGGAGTGACAGTATGCCAAGGGATGATATACTTTGTTTTTCTTCAAATACCTCTGAACCATCAGAAAATTGGGACTAAGTGCATAGTAAATAGAAAGAACCAAAAATATATGAAATGAAATTCCAATTGACCTGTCTCTAGCTACAATTTCTGACTGTGCCATTACTAGAAAAAGGAGTAAAAGTTGCTTATTTGTTGAAATGATTCCAACTATGTAAACTAATATCTAATGCAAGAGAAACCCACTTGAACACATATGTAAGTTTCATCTTAGGAGGGCTTAATATTCCCAGGGCATTTTCTGTCCCTAATGCCATGCACACAATTTATATCAGGCCTTATCAAGATGTTGTAGCACTTGGGGACAAAGATGCAGCCCAGGAGCCCTGCACTGGAGGCCAAGATGGAGAAGACCTCCACAGCCACCATGACCATACCCTTGGCACTGTGGTAGACAGGCAGGAAGGTGAGCCACACACTGAAGAACACCAGCATGCTGAAGGTCAGGAACTTGGCTTCATTGAAGGTGTCAGGCAGTTTTCTGGCCAGGAAAGCCACAGTGAAGCTGGCCAGGGCCAGGGAGCCCAGGTATGCCAAGACAGAGTAGAAGGCAATGAGGGAGCCCTTGTTACACAGGATGATGAGATGGCCATGTTCAGAGTGTATGTCTGTGTCAATGAAGGGAGGAGAGGTACCCAGCCAGATTCCACAGAGAGTCACCTGGATCAGAGTGCAGATGGGAATGATGAAGTTAGTAGCCCCTGACACCAGCAGCCACCTCATCCTTCTCCCTGGAGAAGTGACCTTGAAGGCCAGAACCACAGTTACTGTTTTGGCCAAAACAGCAGAAACAGCGACAGTGAATACAACCCCAAATGTGGTTTGCCATAGAATGCAGGTGATTTTGTTTGGACAGCCAATAAAGAGCAAGGAGCAGAGGAAACAGAAGATGAGGAGAGGAGCAGGATGTAGCTGAGAGCCTGGTTATTCGCCTTGACAGTGGGGGTGTTGTGATGTTTCACAAAGACCCCAAGAACAGCTGCTGTGAGTGTAGATAAACCAAGAGCCATGCAGGCCAAGGCCATCCCCAAGGGCTCGCCATAAGCCAGGAAGCTTGCAGCTCTTGGGAGGCACTGGTTTCTCTGTGTGTTGGCATACTGGTGATCTGGACACTTCACACACTGCTCCATGTCTGGTGAGGAAATGAAATAACCATTAGTTCCTTTCCAGTACTTAAAATGAAATTAGGAAATACTTACCTAGAAATTTTTTTTGACATATTGATAATTACTAGCATCAACTTCATATGACGAAGTGTTACTAGACATATTTCATATTATTTTTATAATTTCATCATGTTCCTACACTTGGCTCCAAACTCTAGTTGGAACTATTAATTTACAATTAAAATCATTCATTTTCTTCTTTCCCATTCCTAATATCCTAACAATAATTTAGACATCTCTTCATACTTCCATAATATTTTTCAGCCTTTTTTGTACACAACTCAATGTGCTTATTTAAAATGGAGACTAAAAGATGTCCTCTGCTGTGAACTTACCTGTCCCATTAGCCATCTCATTCTCTGAGCAAGGGGTACAATCAAAGCAACAGGCAGCCTTTCCCTCCTGAATTGATTTCCTGAATCCAGGACCACAACTCTCACTGCAGACAGAATGAATTGGCTGAAGAACATAAGATATGTGTCAGAAACTGTTTAGGCTTTTCCTAACATTGCCAAAGTTTCCTTATTTAGACAACTTTGATTCCTTAGAGTAGTATATCAATACACATAAATCCAGTCAGTGAATTGAATGCTGCTATGGATTCCACATCCTGTCACCACGAAAGCTTTATGTGCTACTTCATTTAATTATTCCTCTCATGAAAGAGATTTAAGTAGCAGCTCAACTAATCAGTAAATGTAACCACTAGCAAAGGGAAGAAAGTAAACCTTTCAAATACATAAAGCAATTCCTTTGGTACTTCATTGGTGTTAGAACCCTACTAAGAAAAGCGCAATTTGTATTTTATGACAATATTCAAAATTCATATTTAGACACAAACTGAATTTTTATTGGAGGGTGCTGATTCTGGAGCTTGAACTCAGTGTTCTAGCAATGTCCTTGAGCTATTTTGTTTTCAAGATCAATGATCAGCTGCTTGATCCACAGCTCTAGCTTAGTTTTGAGGTGTTTTAGTGACAGATTCTCACAAAATTTTTCCCTGGTTGGGCTCTAAAATGAGCTATAATCGGAGATCTGAGAAAGTCAGCCTCCCAAGTAGAGAGGATTAGAAGCATCAGCCAGAACACAGGACCTCTTTTGTGGTGCTTTAATGAAGATAAGAGTCTCACAGGGATTCCTGCTGGGCCTGAATTCAAACTATGACATTCAGAACTGAATAGGTACTATTACAGGAGTCAGTGCTGGCATTCAATCAGGTATAAATTTGACTTACTTCTATGCTCTTAAAAATCATTACAATTACATGACAACTCACCTCTGTAGTTCCTATGGCCCACTCTACCAAATCTTCAGATAAGGATAGTTGATGACCATGTAGAGCAAATGGAGAAAAGTGTCCTATTTTCACCTTAAGATCAAGACCTTGTGGAAAATTCCAAATGTTCACAATGTCATACTCTGCCTCCAATTTTCTTTTGTTATCTAAAATCACCTGGTCTCCAGCAGGATTCTGAAATTGGGTGTTCTTCAGAAAAGGGTGCAGCTACAAGAGACACATCATCTTTTGTTGAAGTACATTCCAGTGGTTAGACAGAAAAGCTGAATTAAGAATAGCTCCTGAGAGGGTTGGGGCTCTCGATTCAGAACCGCTGCACCACTGATGAGTGTGAGCCCAGGCTTGAGCTTGCAATACAGACTCACATGTGATTACCAAAAAAAAAAAAAAAAAATAGAAACGCTCCTGAATTTCTTTAATCTCTGATTCTGAATTCAAGTAAAGCAGACACCTGATAAAGTACTCCAGAAGAAAGTCTTTGGAGGCATAAGTATAATTTTCCTGAAAGCTGGTCACACAGCAAAGTGCTAGAAGGACTCTTTTCAAGAGAAATCTATTTCATTTAAATAAGCATAAATGCAGTGTTTCTCCAGTGGCTAAAGTTTTCCACAACAACTAATTCTATGGATGTCAATAGTTATAGCTTGAGCTTGTTCAAGTTTTAATACCTAAAGAAGAATGAATCTAGATTACTTATGAAAAATAGAGATGCTTGTGCTCAGCAGGTCATCCTTAGAAACTCATAGGGAAAAGGTGATTATACTCCTTTCACACCATTACCTATGTGTATGTGGAAGTTATTAGTTACTAGAAGAAAGTATAGAAGCATGGAATTGATTTCTTTCTTGCCTGGCCTGTTTTCCATAAGAAAACAGGAGCACATGTCTAGAAAATCTCACAGACATTTATAGAAATTTAATTTCTTTAGTTTGGGGAACATAACTAAAATATTTAATTTCATGTGGTAAGAAAGTCCTCTAGGAATTGACTGTGCTTATTGTGCTTGCCATTCGAAATAGAAGGCCCTACCTGTGCAGGGGAAGGCACAGTCTCTTTCCTGTTTTCTACTGTTTGTACTTCTGTTTGATGTAGCAGCATCTCATGGAGAGCCTGGACCACAGCATACACAGCGTTGTGTATATTGTAACTGTCTCCAGACATAGTCATGTCAAAAATGTGCCCAGGCAACCAATCCAAGGAGGCCTCATGAAGACAGTTCTCCCATGTTACACAGTCAGACTCAGAATCTGAGCAATTAAAAGAGAGAAACCACAGCCAAGCAAGGAAAAAGTCTTCTGGGTATTTGGAAGGGTTCACTGCCTTGACATAATCTATGAATCCAGAAACATGTGGGTGATGGTGTGAAAAAGCGAGAGGGACATGGAATGAACCTTGCATGAAATAGCTACTCCTCATGGGTAACTCCCACTGTGAGTTCAGGATACAAACTTTACCTTTTATTAAATACTGCTCAATACGCTCCATGAGATTTACTGTGTATTCCTTATCACCGTATATGATGAGGACATTTGCTGAAGATTTGTTAATCTGGTTATACCGTGCCATACTTGCAACTGATATGCCATAGATTGAGAGTGCTAGCTCGAAGGCTACACAAACTTTGTTCTTTTTTTTTTTTTTTTTTTTTTTTTTTTGGCCAGTCCTGGGGCTTGGACTCAGGGCCTGAGCACTGTCTCTGTCTTCTTTTTGCTCAAGGCTAGCACTCTGCCACTTGAGCCACAGAGCCCCTTCTGGCCATTTTCTGTATATGTGGTGCTGGGGAATTGAACCCAGGGCCTCATGTATATGAGGCAGGCACTCTTGCCACTAGGCCATATCCCCAGCCCCCACAAACTTTGTTCTTTTCCATCTCTTCTTTCAGTAGATGAAGAATCCAAAAGCCATTCTCATCTAGAAAGGTTAAAAGTCCCACCCAGTTCCATCTGAAGTAAAGCAGTAAGGAGACCATGGCAGTGGCTATCAACGTGTCCTTTGCGGCTATCTGATAGAGAGTAGGGAACTTCCTGTGGTCATTCAGGGCCTGATCAAAAGGCCCAATGGTGAGCTGAAAGGCATGAAAATTGGTTGCTCCATGAATGAGAAGACTCCTATCCATCACAATCTCAGCCATGATGTATATTAAATAACCTGTCGAACTAGGTGACAGGATTTTCTTTTACTTTTTGAAATAACATTAAAAATTCTAATATATGTGCAACATGTCAATTTGTTATTAAATTGTCTCTTTATCACTGCTTCTAATATATACTCCTTTCTTTTACAATCCCAGCCATATATTCCTAGATCCATTTTCCCATATGTAACTTGAATAGTATGTTGTATTTTGCAACCCATCTATTTCCTATTCTTGGTCTTTTGAACATCTCTTTAACACCTGCACCCTTCAGGCAATATATGCTATATTTGTCTTGTATTCATTTGTATATTATTTATTATTTGATTAGAGAGATTTTAGCATGGAATTCCTCATTTATGTTTAACCTACTTTATAAATTAATCATATATATATAATTGATATGTGTTCTATCCTTATATAATATTTCATATTCATATGTTAGATTTAATATTTATATATGAGAAAACAATTGCCTCTTTTGTCTTCCAGAGCCTGACTTACTTCTTTCAACATAATATCTATCACTTACTGGTGGGAAGGGGTGCTTGTGTGTGCGTTTGTGTGTGCGTGTGTGTGTGTGTGTGTGTGATTGTATAGGATTATTTACTGTCAGAGCCCCATGCACTTTCTTTGATTTTTCCTCAAGACTTGAACCACATGTTACTTCCTGATTTTTTTCAGGGTAATTAGAGATATGTTTCTTAAGTAGCTAGGTTTACAGGTGTGAGACACCAACACCCAGCTCAGCATAAGCTTATACTTTGAAGTCATTTTCCATTTCCTGAACTAAAAAAAATTATTGATAATTTTTAAAACTCCAACTAGTCCCTTTTCATGCTTTAAATTTTTAATGCATTTCCAAAAGATGGTAGCATAGATAGCCAATTTTCTTGAATACATATTCTTTGATATCACAAAATTTGATAAAATCATGAATGCAGGCACTGTTTCTCATTTTCTTCTAAACACCTGAAATGGCATGAATTTAGACACTCCTCCCAACCTCACTTGTGGAAACCTGTAGAGGTCCAGCAATGTGCCTACCTGGGCAGATGTTACTCCTGATGGTCCTGTAAGTGCTCCTATAGACTTGCTGCCATGTATACATGCGTAGTTAGGAACCATGTAGCTCCCAAAAAAGCAAATGAAGGAATTTTTAAATAATGTTGGCAATCCATCTTCAACATTACAGATATCAAATCCCAGAGTCAAGTTATGTAAAAGAGCAGGAGTTTTGTTGATCTCTTCCATAGCAAAAGTCAAGGCGAAAACAAACTGATAGTTCTTGAAGGTAAGCCTGTGTAGTTAGCATAGAAATTTCAGAGTATTTGAAACTTATTGTTTTGGTGGACTGAGTCCTTGCTTTTCTGCCAAGAAATATGTAAAAACATCACTGATAATGGAGATGGAATGTGTATATAGTGTCTAATGCTTGCATATAAGATTAGATAAGGATATGTAGGTAATTTGTTATGAATGAGATTCAGAAAGTTACTTATGCCAAGAATAAGAGTTATTTGTTCTCTGTTACTTCATGCACCACAATGAAAACCTCTTGTACACAAAAGATGGAATAGGCTTTCATGAGACACCAAATATTCTTTTTTTGCCCAGCAGACAATATATTTTTTACTAATTTAGTATGTACAAGTTATTATTATTGTAGAGTTGATGTAAAGAGGGATTACACTTACAGAGTTCAGGTAATAAATAATGAGTACAATCCTTTTTGAACCATGTCTCGCCTTCTGTCGTTTTCTCCTGGTATTTTCCTTCTGTCCCTACCCACAAGCTATACACTTCATTTTCCATCTACTGTCTAGTGGGCACCACTATTGTACTTGTTCACCTGTCTTCAACCTTTTATGTACACTGCATTATGCACTCAAATACAAACAGGACAAAAGGAAAAGAAAACAAAAACAGCAACAATGGCAACTGAAAATGTCTCCTTTCCTTGGAGTCATTTCATAGAGCAGTATTTTCTATGACCGTCTGCACATAGCTATTAAGGATTTGTCAACCACTCCTACACCTATACTCTTTTGGCCTTGGTATGTGAATGCCTAGAATTCCATATAATTATCAGAGACACCAAATATACTGTTGTGTTTTTCTTGGCGTAACCACCTCCACCTGTGGCAGGGCCAGGCCAACTAACAAATCCTCATTTGAAGAGAATTTTTCAGAAGCAAAGTGTCATTTAAGATTACATAGCAAGCTCTGCTCACAGACCCAATGTATTGAACAGCTTCCTTTGATATTAACCAGGACAAAAGGGCTCAAATATGAGATCAGGGAATTTTATTTTCTCATATCTAACAAAACAAAAGGGATTCATCCAACTCTGAGGACCTCATCTTGGAGAGAGGAGCCTCCAACATGGGGGATGAGGAGAGAATTGTAAGCAAGCTTTATATTGAAATGCCAGTTCTAAGGCCACCATTGTAAAATGCAATGATCACTACTCTCTTCCTAATATAGTTAGAGTGAGAAACTGGAGAGAAAAAATACAGGGGAGTTAGAATGAGCAAAGTAACTTTCTATCTGACATGTCTGTGAATTTAAAGGTGTGTGTGTGTAAGCACATACATTCTTATGAAATTAAAAACATGTTGTTTTCAGAAGAAAACAATAGAGGAAGGATGGAAATCCAAATGATAGGATGAAGTGATTAAAAAGAAGTGGTTGTATATGTCAAATTTCATATTGGAAGCCTATCATGTTAGTTATGTCTTCTTAGGGTGAGAAAATAGTGACCTTGAAAAAAATCTAATTGAACGTACACATATGGAGGATATGTTCATAAAGTTTTGTGAAAAGTTGACAACAGTATTACAAAAAGCAATTAATACCATTTGGGGGGTTCAGTTCTGCTGATGAAATGGATAGGAGGCCAGGGGAGAGGAAAAAGAGAGCATTCATCTAGTGTGCATCTAGAGTTCCCTCAGTGATTTAAAATCCTGAGAACAAAACAGGACAAGGAAGTAAGATGAGATGTTACTTATGGCTTGTCTTCATACTTGGAAGCATCGCTGTTACTGTGATCTGTTCCCAAAGTATAGAGAGGGAAAAACGCAACAATCATCACATCTCCATCCATGTGTGCTCGCTGCCTCATGGTGGAAAAGCAGCTAGTGCCGGCCAAGGAATTGACAGGGAGGAGAAACTGGAGAAAAACGAGTATGAAAATCCAAGGGCACATCCCTGAAGCATCTGCCAAGCTGAAATTCTGGCTGGAAGGGAGACCTACAGTGTCTGGTATGTATAGTTATATATCTTTGTCTAGGTACACATGTGTCTTTTTATTGACAGAGAGATACATTGTTGTCCATCTTTCCTTGTAGCCCCTTGTAAATCCCCAGAGACAATGTGTAAAACCCTTCCCTGAAGCTCTGCATCTGAGGCCTTGCATCCAGGAGAAAAATATTATTTGGAAAATGTGTTTGCCATTCTCCTTCTTCATCGCAGGTGCTGTGATTTCTCTCATATCACAGATAGTGAGGCCCCGGGGATGAAATTATTTTTAATATATTTAGTTCCACATCTGTGTTCAGAAACTTTTTACATGAAAGTTTGCATGAAAGTTTCATCCTTTTAGGATGAAGCAACTGGATTGCATCAGAGGCTGCATGGAAATGGCCAGAAAACAATCTGCGACAGTAAACTATCAAACAAAGTTCTTAGTACATTGTATCCATAGGGTCAGTTCACATCCCAAAGTCCATTCCAGCCACCAGATATTAATGGTGGATTCAAGCAGGTTTCAATAAGAATTCCATGTGCACAGCCCACCACATATGTACCGAGTTACTATTGCCCAAGGAAGCAGCAAAGCCGCCCAAAACAGCTATTTCACTTCAAAACGTCAAGGTCCATGCCAAAATTGAATTGCGCAATTCCATTCTGCACTTTTACCTTTTAACAGGTAATGGGTACTGAACTTTCTAACATAGATCAAGTTATTCCCCTCATATACTTGTCTGAAAACATGTAGTAATGGATGAAATTCCTCTTTATCATAAGGCTTAATCCATATTGAAACCAAGTCTATGTTTTCTGCTTGTTAAAATATATGAGATCCAAATTCCATGCAGATTTTAGTGACCCTGGAGAAGACAGCTACCTCAGGGCACTGAACACACCCTGAATGCCTGCAATGTTGGGTGTGTATTATGGTACACTTGTCCATTGTCATGCAGTGGCTATCACAAAATTCTTATCACAGTTTACAGGAAGGACTTGGCAGTATTAGAAATTTAAAAATGAAGGAGGAAATAAAACCATCTATGTCTCTATGCAATATAAATAGGAGTTCTGTAGCCCTTCCTTGCAGTTGTTACTCTTGTTTCTCCTACTTACCTGTGAGGTGTTTGGCAACAGAAAATCAAATCACTCTTTGAAGCTCTAAAATCATATTGTGCACATCCCCCTTGTGCCTGTTCTTACACAAAACTTAACCCAGAGGTCTTGGTTTGTTGCAAGAACATTTTTCAGCACTAGGAAATAAAGATGTGAAAGATTTCTGTGTTCTTTGTATGCTCAAGTTCATTTTGAAGATAATGAAGACCTTTTATTTAAAAAGGCTTTGTACTTAATATGACAGATATGAAACAATCATCAGTGATTACTTGAATAAAATGAATGTAACAGAGTAGCAATAATTAATCCTCCATGTAATTCAGAGCCCATAATCTATTTTGCAAAGAGCAGTATCACCCATGGTCACAAGGAAATTACTAATGGAAGGCAGAAAAATATGATGCTTCAATCTTAAAACACAAACATTACATTGTATGAATTTGGGGGCACTAGGAGAGAGAATGAATTCCTCCCTGAATCATGAACTTACCTGTCCCATTAGCCATCTCATTCTCTGAGGAAGGGGCACAATCAAAGCAACAGGCAGCCTTTCCTTCCTGAGGGGATGTCCTGAATTCAGGACCACAACTCATATTGCAGAAAGTATGCGGAGGCTGAGGAAAATAAGATATGTGTCAGTCACAGTTCAGACTTTTATATGTTGAATTATTGAGGAGTGCGAGACCTTTAAAGGTTGGAGATTCATGGTGAGAAAGTAAGTCCTAGAGGCCAATTATGAAGTTTCCTTTAATTCATGTCATTAATCATTATCTCCCACTCCGTTGTTATTGAGGAGGAGTAGAAAGAATCCTCTTTGAAGCTTTAACAGGATGCTGGAAGGTAATACACTAGTCTCCCTTTTGTTAGGGTTATTTGAACCCCAAGCCTATCATATCTTTTTACATTTCCAGTGGTGATACTGTAAGAATTGTCTTGTGGCTCAGTTTCCTTCATTGATTCATCTCACCAATGATGCCTAAGTTGAAGGCAACTAGCCATTGAATGGAACTTCCACAATGGAACAAAATAAACCTTTAAACCATGTAAAGTGATTCCTCTAATACCTTGTCACCTCACAGAAACCTACTAAGAGATGCATTTTGTATCTTATGATGACATCTTCAATAAGTATGGTCCTAGAAATTGAACTCAAAGTATGAGCACCAAACTAGAGATTTATTTATTTATTTTTGTTCAAGATTAGCATCTACCATTTGAGCCAAATCTCCACTTTAGTTTCTTGGTAGGTAATGGAAATAAGTGTCTCCTAGACCTTTCTACCCTTCTGAGCTTTAAACTGGCCAGGATTGTTAGATGAGAGTCAGTCAGCTGCCCAAGTAGACAGGAATACAATTATGAGCCACCAGAGCCCAGCCCTGTTCAATTATTTTGTTTCTTTCCTATCCAACAGTAAATCAATACAATTTCTTAAGTTGTAAATTCTTAAATGTACAATACTTTGTTGTTAGTAAGCACACAGGGTGTGAATGTGTGTGTGTGTGTGTGTGTGTGTGTGTGTGTGTGTGTGTGTGTTCCAGTCCTAGTGTTGAACTGAGAGGCTAGGCTGTATATCTGAGCTTGATGCTTAAGGGAACACTCTAATTCTCCACTTCCATGTTTATTGATTGTTAATTGGAGATGACACTTACATGATTTCCTACTAGGACTGATTTGAGTACATGATATTCATATCTCAACCAGCTAAGTAGCTAGTATTACAGGAGAAAATTGGTGGCACCCAATAAGATACTAATTTTAAGGGTGAAGTTTGATTACTTATATGTCCTTAAAGTCATTACAAAGAGATCCAACACATCTATGTCAATTCTATGGCCCACTCTACCATATCTTCAGATCCTAAAGAAAGTTGATGGCCAGAAGGAGTATATGGAGAAAATTTTCCTACTTTCACTTTAAGATCAATACCTTCTGGAAAATTCCAAATGTTCACAATGTCATACTCTGCCTCCAATTTCCTTTTCTCTTTGCAAAATCACTCAATCTCCAGCAGGATTGTGAAATTGGATGTTCTTCAGAAAAGGATGCAGCTAAAAGAGATACACCATATTGTGGTGAAGTACATCCAGGGGTTAAGATGGAAAACCTAAACTAAGTGAAGCTCCTGATTGGCTTATATTTCTGATTCAGAATTCAAGAATAGCAGAGACACTTAATGAAGTATCCCAAAAGGAAAGATATGGAGGAATAATGATGTTTCTAAATCTTGGTCACTCAGCAAAGAAATGGCCTCTTTTTAAGAAAACAATTCCACGTAATCAGTTATAAACAAGACAATTGTCATCCCACTAGCTAGTTTTCTACATTTACTAATGTGATTGTCCCTAGTTTAAGTTTGTCACATTTTTCTATGTAAAGTAGAACAAAACTTAATCACTTATGAGACATAAAGATAATACCATGCAGGAGGTCCTCATTTGCAATTATTTAAGAAATACAGAGGGAAATGGTGATTTTACAATATTCAAAATATTACCTATTTCTACACTGAAGTTGTGTGTAAATAAAAGAATTTTTAGAAACACAGAGCACATTTTGTCCTTGTTCATGGCCAGCTTTTCCTGAAGAAGACGTGTACGGAGATCTCACATATAATTAAAGAAGCATAATTTGGGGGGTTTTGGAAAAATACCTGAAATGTTTAATTTCATACCGTAAGAAAGTCCTCTATGCACTGATGTTCTTCTTGGTGTGTGCCATCCAAAACAGAAGGATTTACCTCTACAGGAGTAGGCAACATCCCTTTTCTATTTCCCATTATCTGTACTTCTGTTTGGTGAAGAAACATCTTAAGGAGAGCCTGGGCCACAGCGTACACACCGTTGTATATATTGTAACTGTCTGCAGACATAGTCATGTCAAAAATGTGCCAAGGCAACCAATCCAATTAGGCATCACGAGGACAGTTCTCCCATGTTACACAGTCAGACTCAGAATCTGAGCAATTAAAAGAGAGAAACCAAAGCCGAGCAAGGAAAAAGTTTTCTTGGTATTTGGAAGCATTCACTGCCTTGACAAAATCTGTGAATCCAGAAACATCTGGGTGGTGGTGTGAGAAAATTAGAGGTATATGGAATAAACCTCGCATAAAATATCTCCTTGTCATGATGAAATCCCTCTGTGACTACAAGATTCAAACTTTGCCTTTTATGAAATATTTCTCAATACTCACAACTATACGAGGGCTTCATTATCACCATATATGATGAGGACATTTGCTGAAGACTTATTAATCTGGTTATAAAGTCTCATGGCATTTAATAAATCTGATAGGGCATACTTTGGAAATTGGATCTCAAAGCCTATACATACTCTGTTCTTGGCCATCTGTCCTTTCAATGCAAGAAGAATGCACAAGCCATTCTCATCTTCTAAGATCAACAGTCCAACCCAGTTCCAGCTGAAGTGAAGCAGTAAGGAGACCATGGCAGTGGCCATAGATGTGTCCTTTGTAGCCATCTGGTAGAGAGCAGGGAACTTCATATGGTTGCTCAAGGCTTGATCAAAAGGCCCAAAGGTAAGCTAAAGGGGATGGAAATTGGATGCTCCATGAATAAGAAGATTTCTATGCAGTAGTCATGTACATTATTAAAGAATCGGTTGGATTGGTGGAAGGCAGATTCTTATTTTAGTTTTATGAAAAAATATCAAATTGGGTTTTTTTTAAAGAACATGACTGATAAGCCATTAATCTCCAAATATTCCCTTTGTCTCATCTAACATTTCCCTTCCAAAAAAATGAGACAATAGACATCCCATTACCTGATCCCTAACTCGTTGTTGTCATAAAATTTGATAGGTTTATAAATCCAGTCTCTTTCCATTTCTATTTTCTAGCGCCTGAAATGGCACCAAATGAGACATTTTTAAATATTCCCCTACTCCTAATACTCTCACCTGTGGAAAACTATAGAGGCCCAATAATGCCTCAAACTGGGCAGATGTTATTCCTGATGGTCCTGTAAGTACTGCTATATTCTTGTGGTGTGTCATACATGTGTAGTTTGGAGTGTTGTACTTCCCAAAGAGGCTAAGCAAGGGATTTTTAAATGCTGTCCAAGCTCCAAATTGAAGATTATAGATATCAAATCCCAGAGTCAAGTTATGCAAAATATCAGGGTTTTTGTTCATCTCTTCAATAGCAAAAATCAGGAACAAAACAAACTGGTACTTCTTGAAGATGAGCCAGTGTAATGAGCAAAGAAATTTAGGAGTATTTCTAACCAAATGACTTTGATGGATTGAATATTTGCTTCTTTGCCAAGGAAGATATTCAAACACTACTCTCAGGATGCAATGGGGTTGTAGTATCTTATGCTTGAATATAGGATTAGGTAAGAACATGATGGGAATTTATCACAAACAAGATTCAAAAACTTACTTAAACTGATCAAGAATTTGCTTATTCTCCAATACCAAGTCCACCACAGCAATAACCTGTGGTCCATTAAACATAGAATAGGCTTTCATGAGACACCAAGTATTGTATTGCCATTCTCTTGGTGTAATCAACCCCACCTGTTTGAAAAATCTGGCATTTGAGTCATCTCATTGATGTTGTGTGGCTACAGGACAGGGAGAGTTAACTAAAGAAGGTTCAATTTAAGAGCATCTTTCCATAGCAAAGTGTCATTTAAGGAAGATCTTACATCCAACTCGGCTCACTGACCCAGTCATATAGAACAACTCTTCCTGAAACATCAACTAGATCAAGGGTTCAAAATGAGGTGAGAGAATTTTATTGTTATTTGTGTAACAAATGAAAGAAATGGTGGGAGAGCCAAATGAATGGTTGAAAATATTGCTAGCTCTTCATCTAACAGAGGATTAATAACCTACTGTAAAGCAACTCTTAAAATTTAAATACTAGTAGGAAAGAAGTCCAATCAAAGTACAAACATGTGAGCAGAATATTAAAAAATTAAAAATTACAAGTGGAAAATCAATTCAGAAAAAAAAGATCAACAACCATTTGGGCAATCAGTACAATAGAAATCAAAGGTATAATGAATTACTTGTCACCCAAGACAGGAATTGAAGTTTTACTGGAACTGAAAAATGAATTTAGGCAGTGAAGGAATGGAAAATATCAAGCTGTGAAGTCAGGGCCAGAGAAATTAAACTGTTATGCCAGATTTCCAGTCCCCAAAGACCACCAAGGAACCGATACCAATGCAATCGCACGAGAGTCTCTATTGCAAGCTCGAGCCTGGACTCCCAACCATCACTGACACAGCGGATCTGGATTGAGAGTCCCAACCCTCAGATGGGCCGGGTTTTTATTGTGATTACAACAGGGGCAGGGTATTTCCAACTTGGCAGATACTTGATTAGATGGCATTTAGCAAGCAAGTCTTGTCCTATTTCTATTGGCTATCTACACTTTCAGTTACCTATTTTGGCTTTGATATCGGGAACTGGCCTCCATATCAGGAATTGACAACAGGTGGTCACATAGCACTGATGCAGGGGGTTAGTGCAGGGGGTAGAGCAAGTCACAAATGGGTTAAGCAAGCCATTTACAGTAGCAGAATATTGCGGTCAGGCTGACCTAGTACCAACTTTATTTTAACAATTGCAACCATGTTTTTCCATTACCACTAAGCAAGCTTGAGCGGGCTAAAACAATCCAGTACTCAATCATAAGTAAACCAACCTGACAGTTACCATGGCATTTCTATTACTATTATGGTTATTTCTATAGTCTATGACTATGATCAATTTTACTGTCCGTTACCATGGTTGTTATCCAGATATAGAGGTGAACAAGTGCTCCCTACATTTTTAAATGTCAAACTACGGGGCTGGGGATATAGCCTAGTGGCAAGAGTGCCTGCCTCGGATACACGAGGCCCTAGGTTCGATTCCCCAGCACCACATATACAGAAAACGGCCAGAAGCGGCGCTGTGGCTCAAGTGGCAGAGTGCTAGCCTTGAGCGGGAAGAAGCCAGGGACAGTGCTCAGGCCCTGAGTCCAAGGCCCAGGACTGGCCAAAAAAAAAAAAAAATGTCAAACTACAAGAAACTAGTCTCACAGGTGGGGTGCAGCCCTCTATCATGAAGTCATCACCAGAGTTTAGAAGCTGTTATAATTTTAACACAAAAACATATATTTAGTTACTCCTGTTTTCAGGTCAGCCCTAATAGTCTTGTCTTTTTCTACTGGTTACTGAGGGGACCAACCATGGCCTCATTATCATACATTTCTATGTCTTCCATGTCCAGGGGCTGATCCTGAGACCTGAGCATCATTAGCTGTACCATACTGTCACAATCTCTTACAAATGTAGTGAACCTGTTAAGAATACATAGACCAGCCATTAAAATAAATATTACCAACATCAAAGTTCCTGCTGCTGAGGTTATTAACAATTTCAGCCAAGGGGACCAGTTAAACAAAGAGTCATATCATCCCATGCTTTCAGCTTATCAATGGATGCATGTAAACCCTGATGTCCAAATCTACTTTGGCAGTGAGAAGTTTAAACTGGCTCCAGATGACTGTCAGGCCGTCTTTGATCTTAACCCAAATGGTATGGGAGGGGATGTGGCAGCAACAGGCAGCAGTGTCTCCCAGTGGCTCCAGTAGAATGTCACACCTTCTACTGGGTTGCCTGCAACTTTCTGCATAGACTGTTTAAAGAAGTTTATCCTAAGGCTTGACTAGTGAAATCCCCTAATACTTTCCTGGTTGCCTTTTAGCAAATGTTGGTTAGACAATTTAGCTATTGCTTCAGAACCAAGCTTAGGGCATAAGGGAGGAGGCCTCCCAAACATTATTTTATAAGGTGTGATGCCCTTAAAGTATGGTGTAAGAGGGCCGTCCAGTTTTCGCTTGTCTCAAGGGCTAATTTGGTTAAGGTCTCTTTTCCTCTCTACCTGACCTGAACTTTGGAGGTGACAGGCACAATGTAATTTCCAATTAATCCCCAATGATTTACCTAATAGCTGAGTTACCTGAGTGATGAAAAGAGGGACTACTGTCTGAGCCTATGGCTACCGGGAGTCCAAACCTGGGAAATATCTCATCTAGCAGCTTCTTTGCTACTGTCTGTGGTATTTCCCACTTGGTTTGGAAAGTTTCCATCCATCCTGAAAAAGTGTCTACAAAAGCTAGCACCTTAGACAAATTGAATGGGCACTTTCCGGTGGCCCTGAGACCCCCCAAAAGAGCCTGGTGATAAACCTTTAGCCACTCCCTACCTGCCAAGGAATTCAGTGGGGAAGAGGGCGTCTATTGCCTGAGGCTTCTTTGAGAAGGAGGGGTTGAAGTGGGAGTACAATGGGGGAGAAGGGGGCTCCCTACTTTATCCTGCTTCATCTTTTAAAGGGAGCTGAAGGGCAAAGACCATTCGTCTTCTGTAACTTCTTCAGGCTGGCTGAGGGGCGTTGACCTTACCTAGCCAGGAACCTATAACCTTAGTCTACTTTACCGAGAAGTGGCAGGATTAGATGTCTATTAGGAGCTTTACTCCAAACTGGAAATTACATTCATCATTTAACTTTTAACAACTATACAGACTTTTTGGGGCTACATCAGTGTAGCCTTTTAACATTTCATTTTGCAAAAGCATTTTCCTGACTGGCTGGGGAAACGGATCTCTGACAACCTAACAATGCCTAAATTACCTTTGTAGGCCTCAGGTAGGTCTTGATCGAGACACAATCTCAGGTCCACAAATTTCCTTTCCTGAACAGATATGCCAACTCATAATTTTCACTGCCAGTTAGGGCTTTGAGCAGATTCAGGGGTTTGGGATTTTAAACTGTCCCCCATTTGAAAATCTTAGCTTTACTACCCACTATCAGAGATGCCTACAAGTTCCTGCCCAGTAGACAGACATGGGTATTAGAAAGGCATGCTTACAAACTATTCTTCTAGGACCTCCCAGCTGTGATTAACTTTTTAAGGGCCAAGCACACATGACTGTAGGATCTGACACCATCTCTGCCATCCAAGCAGTGGCTTACTGCCTCTGGATTCTCCATCACTTTTGTCCCAGGAGTGACTTTTCCATTCTGAGATAAATGCACCTTTGGCATTTCTCTTGATCTGTCACTGGACTTGGACTCAGGGCCTGAGTGCTGTCCCTCAGCTCTCCAGTTCAAGGCTGGCACTCTGCCACTTTGAGCTCCACACAACTCTGTTACCAGCAGTATGCTGGCTTATTAGAGATGGAGACTCTCACAGGGACCTTTCTCTACCCAGGATGGCTTCGAACTGAAGTTTTCAGATCAATGAGTCTTAAAAAAGGCCACTTCACTCCAATTAAAGCAACAAGATGGTCCACACAGAAGTAGTTTTTAAGCATGATCTTACCTGGAACTTATTAAAGGCCAAAGTTACATTTGAAAAAAATTGTAAGAATCATCTGTCCTTTACTGTAGTCCTACCTGGAAACTGTTTTAAATCTTGCAAGGCAAACTGGAATAGCAATTTAAACAATCATTTTGGCAGTCTTAATTGTTTTTGTCCAATTTAAAACAAACAACTTTAGGACAACTTTATTTTTAAATCTCATACCTAGAAATCCATTCCTGATTTTTTTTAAGTCTAACATTAACCTCTATTTTAACATTTACACTTTAGCTTTCAATTGTATTTGAAGAACTCTGAAATCTAGAGGCACTGGTCACAGTCTATTGCCTCAGGGTGGCCCATTTAGAAAGGGCTGGCTTTTTTTTTTCTGCAATCTGAGTTACTGCCTAGAACACCTCTGAACTCAAATGACAGTTTTCCCTTAATGTACGAATTACAAGTACCAGAATCACAAACAAAAGAATACAGACTTAGCATCTTTGTCCCTTTTTTAAAGATACATCCAAATTTCAACATAGCCTAGAAATCAAATTACATTGTACAGATAAACTTTTAACTCTCTTTTGAAAACTTAAAAAAAAAATTAAAACCTCACAAGGGGCAGTTTTAGATTTTAATAGCATCATTATATCACCTATTTTACCATCAGATTTTTATGTCCACCTCTAAGGAAAAGATACAGGACAAAGAAAAGCCTCCATTTACCCATCCTATTCCTTGGGGCTTGATGAATTGCCTCTGTGCCAGCTTACTCTTTTTTTTTCACCATGTGTGGACTCCTCCCAGCGCCTGTCCCACCACATGGACTGGCTAAGGTGCACCTTTGCCAGATCACCCCTCACTCCTAAGGATAGACACACAGGCCTGTCCTAAGTTTTTCTGTTCTTTTTTTCCCCATCTTTAACAGAGAAACCCAAACAATTTTTAACAGTGATAAACAAACATTAATATCCAAATTTCTGACATATAGCCCCGAATTTTAAGAGAGGAGAATAAAATTTACATTTCCAATGTCTTTTGCTAAACAAAATAACTTGATTACAGTGTAAATACCCTTATGCATTAAGATACCAGATTTTTAAAACTGCAAATTAAAGAATCCTTAGATATTTTTAACTGTTTTTTTTAACTATGCACTAATTCTTTAAAACATTTGATGAGGTCCAAATCTGATGACCTTTGAGTTTAAAATTAAACTCACTCATTTTTTTTTTTTTTTTGGCCAGTCCTGGGCCTTGGACTCAGGGCTTGAGCACTGTCCCTGGCTTCTTCCCGCTCAAGGCTAGCACTCTGCCACTTGAGCCACAGCGCCGCTTCTGGCCGTTTTCTGTATATGTGGTGCTGGGGAATCGAACCTAGGGCCTCATGTATCCGAGGCAGGCACTCTTGCCACTAGGCTATATCCCCAGCCCCTCATTTTTTATATTATACTGATAATTTTAATCTTGAACATGTCCACACTCACAGATGCACACACATACACAGGTAAAAGATCTTAAAGCATGCAAAATAAATATCGGTCGTACATTTTCCAGTTGCAAGTGGTATTTATGCCAATCTTACTCTTGCAATAACCATCCAAAGTTGAAGACAAAACTTTTAACAAATGACTTTAGCATTTTCCAGCCTCATTTACCAGGGCTTGTTAGTTTTAGCAAGACATTTTAGCACACTAAATACTTTTCTGCTGAAGATAGCTGGAAGGGGGTTCCCTGGGCTAGGACTCAGCCCACCAAGTGCCTGACTTTTCACGTCCCTAAAATTGTCTGTCAAAAGAGAAAGAGGAGTTGTCTGAGTCTGTCCATCAGAAGAGAGAGAGTTATCTGAGTCTGTCCCATCTTATCATGAGTTTCAGAAAAGTAAATACAAAGAGACACACAAAAAGACACAAAGCAGATTCCCTACCAAACAGATTCCTTCTGCCCAGAGTGGAAAGAACAGAATGGGGAACATCGGACACACAAAAAAGACACAATGAAGATTCCTCATGAAACAGATTCCTTCTGCCCAGAGAAGAAAGAACAGACTGGGGAATGTCAGCCTTATGCCGCTGTGTGGGTGCAACCCACTTCATTACTACCAATTATACAGAGTGAGGAGGGAAGCAGATTCCTCAAGAAAGAGATTCCTTTCTCCCAGAGGAGGAAGAACAGAATGAGGAAGGAACTTTATTCAGATGGAGGCCTGGAACGTCTTCCAAGACCCACGATTGATGACTCACCTGCACGTCCGCTTAAGTCTTATGCCAACCTTACAGATTATTACTGATTTGGACATAACAACAGACAAGACAAACAAAACAAGACAGACAAGACAAACAAACTCACTGATCAGTGCCAGACTCTCCGGTTCTGGTGTCCTAGGGTCTTGGGGGGTCCTGGATGAGCCCCCAAGATGTTATGCCAGAT